>NC_046155.1:196198686-196399640 GCF_011064425.1 Rattus rattus | reverse complement strand
CATGAAACTTAAGAAGGATGACCAAATGGGAATGGTTCACCCTTCTTTAAAAGGGGAACAAGAATACCCTTGGCAGGGAATAGTGAGGCAAAGTTTAGAACAGAGGCAGAAGGAACACCCATTGAGAGCCTGCCCCACATGTGGCCTATACATATACAGCCACCAAACTAGATAAGATGGATGAAGCAAAGTAGTGCAGGCTGACAGGAACTGGATGTAGATCTCTCCTGAGAGACACACCGAGATTACAGCAAATACATAGGCGAATGCCAGTAGCAAACCACTGAACTGAGAACGGGATCCCCGTTGAAGGAATTAGAGAAAGGACTGGAAGAGCTTGAAGGGGCTCGAGACCCCATATCAACAACAATGCCAACCAACCAGAGCTTCCAGCGACTAAGCCACTACCCAAAGACTATACATGGCCTGACCCTGGGCTCCAACCTCATAGGTAGCAATGAATAGCCTGGTAAGAGCACCAGTGGAAGGAGAAGCCCTTGGTCCTGCCAAGACAGAACACCTAGTGAACGTGATTGTTGGGGGAAGGGTGGTAATGGGGGGAGTATGGGGAGGGGAAGCCCATATAGAAGGGGAGGAGGAGGGGTTAAGGGCATGTTGGCCTGGATACTGAGAAGGGGAATAACAATCAAAATGTAAATAAGAAGTACTCAATTTAATAAGGATTAAAAAAGGCAATGTGAACAAGAAATACCCAGTTTAATAAAATGGGAAAAAATGTGGTACATCTACACAATGGAGTACTAGTCAGCTATCAAAAACAATGACTTCATGAAATCCATAGGCAAATGGAATGAACTACAAAATATCATCCTGAGTGAGGTAACTCAATCACAGAAAAACACATTTGGCATGCACTCATTGGTAAGTAGATATTAGCCAAAAAGTTCGAATTACCCAAGATGCAATCCACAGACCACATGAAACTCAAGAAGAAGGATGACCAAAATGCATATGCTCCTACTCCTTCTTAAAAGGGGAAAAAATTCATAGGAGGGATATGGAAGCAAATCTTAGAACAGCAACTCAAGGAATGGCCATTCAGAACCTGTCTCACATGTGGCATAAATATATATATATGTATGAATGTATATCCACCAAAACTAGATAATATTGATGAAGCTGAAAAATGCATGCTGAAAGGGACCAGATAAAGATCTCTCCTGAGAGACACATCCAGAGCATGTCCAATACAGAGGTCAATGCTTACAGTAAACCACCGAACTGAGAACAGGAACCCCTTGGGGGTAATTAGAGGAAGTACATAAAAACAACAATGCCAACCAATCAGAGCTTCCAGGGACTAAGCCACTACCAAAAGACTATACATGGACTGACCCAGGGCTCCAACCGCATAGGTAGTAGAGAATAGCATTGTTGGGTCACCAGTGGAAGGGGAAGCCCTTGGTCCTGCCAAGGTTGGACCCCCAGTGCAGGGGAATATGGGGGGGCAGTAAGCGGGAGCCATGTGTAGAATACCCGTATGGGGGAGAGGGAGGGGAGGGAATGGGGGCTTATGGACAGGAAACCAGGAAGGGGAATAAAGTTTGAAATGTAAGTAAAGAAATATATCTAAAAAATGTTTTAAAAAAAGAAAAAATAAATAAAAAATTCAATACATTATGATCATTAGGGCAGGATCTGGCTACTCTGTGGACAGCAGAGCATCCAGCCTGAAGTCTGAGACTATATCTGGAGATACTATTTAGGTTTGATTGATTCCAAATGTTTGCATACTTTGCAGTGTGAGAAATTGGATTGCTCCATTCACAAACAAGATGTCTTCTCAAGGTGTACATGTGGGAATTTAAACTGAACTTCATCTTCCCTTCAAAATATCAGATCTTATGTGAGCAACAACTTTAACTGCTGGATTTCAAAGTCAACACAGTGATAAGAACTAGACAGACATAGAGAACTAAGACATAGTGCGATATTTTCTTTCAGCTGCTGTTGCTGGAATTTCCAACCCCAATATGCTCATATAAAAAACACTCAATGCAGTTATTATGATTATAAGGTATATGTCTTAGATTGGGCAGATCTAACACTATACTAACTTAGTCCCCAGCTATGAGACCCCTTACTACTTGTGGTTTCTTCTGGCCACTCAGTTCTGGTCCATCGTGGCTTCCTCCTCCTCTTTCTAGGTCCTCTTTCCTTCTCCTTTTATTCTCTTTTCTCTTTCTACCTGGCACCACTCTTGAGTTTGATCCCCAAGTATAAATATGCTGGGTGCAGTATCAAGTGATTGTAATTCCAGTGCCAGCAAGGCAAAGGTACATGGATCCCTTGGCCCACTGCCCCAGGCCAAGTAAGTGTTCACGTGTCAGAGAAACAACACAGATAGCTCGCAAAGATAACAGATTGACACAAAAGATTGTCCTCTGTATGTGTGTGTACATACATGTACATTGACCACACATACACATACACATACTTACAAGCTTTTAAATATACATTTTAAAATTAGATGAGACAGGGCTTGAGGAATACCTTATTTCATTATACATGTATTTTTATGCTTTGTCCTGTTTCAGGTTCTTATAAGAGCTGATTTTAAATAACATAAAACCAAGGATATAGACAAAATCAAAAGTCTTATGATAGATAATGCATTCTTCCTAAAATGTTCAATTCATTATGGAATCCTTCTGCCTCAATCATTCCTTTAATTTTTTCTTTCTCTTTATCTATCAAACTCCTTATATCCACATTAATCACTTCTATGCAAGATTTATCTCTTATCTTGAAATTAGGGCAATAACATATGTACAATTCTTTACGAATTCTCAACCCATTACCACACAAACTCACGAAATACAAAAGATATAGAACAAG
This sequence comes from Rattus rattus, assembly GCF_011064425.1. Classification (NCBI taxonomy): domain Eukaryota; kingdom Metazoa; phylum Chordata; class Mammalia; order Rodentia; family Muridae; genus Rattus; species Rattus rattus. Next base: position 196,396,781 of record NC_046155.1, on the reverse strand, counting down.
GTCATAAGACTGAAGATATTCCAAGATGTCTATTGGCCTTGTAGATCTGGCTCTGATGGTTGTGACATAAATGGTCATGCACCAACTTTATATTCCTGAGACAATGTTGGGACATTTTTTTTTATAAAGAGCTGATTCTGCAATGAAGACTTTATTCTTAAAGGAGCTGCAGACTGGGAGAAAAGAAATAAAGTGCTGAGCTCTATTTTTTTGTTGTTTTGTTTTGTTTTGTTTGTTTGTTTGTTTGTTTGTTTGTTTTAAAGACTGCTGGTCTTCCTATGGCATTGCCCTCCCCTCCAGTTTCTTCAATCATTTCCCTAGGTCTACCATAGAGGTCCCTGACTTCAGTCCAGTGGTTGAGTATAAGGATCTGCACCTGTCTCAGAAAGCTGCTGGTTGGGACTCCACATTAGGCTCCTGTCATTAGTCTCTTCTCCAATTTTGTCCCTGCAGTTCTTGATTTTTTAAGTATGGATTAGGAAAGAGGTGATCAGGGGATTAGAGAGGCTGGGAGGTTACAGTGATCAGAATTAACTCAGTATATGTATGAAATAGTCAAAAAGAAATTCAATTAAAAGGTAATTTTAAAAAAAAGACCCCTTTGTTCAACAGAATATTAAAATGGATGGATTTACTCTCCATAGAAGCACTGTCTTACACATTTTTTTTTACAGGAGCCAACCTTCATCAGGCCCATAGAATGGGCTTCAAATTATTTTTAGACATCAAATATTCAAGAAAATATTTCAGCATCTGAGTAAAATGACTAGACGAATTTTTCTCTGCATCCTCTGATCCTTTAGGCCACTAAGATACTATTCACTTTCTAAATTTTATTGGATTTTTTAAATTTACATTTCAAATGTTATTCCCTTTCCCGGTTTACCGAACACAAGCCCCCATCCCATCCCCTTTGCTTCTTCTATAAAGTGTTCCCCACCCCGTCAACACCTCCTTCCAGCCCCACCAACAGTCCCCTACACTGGGGGTCCAAGCTTGCCAGGACCAAGGACTTTGCCTTCCATTGGTGCCCAGCAAGGCCATCCTCTGCTACATATGGAGTTGGAGCCCTGGGTCAGTCCATGTGTACTCTTTGGGTAGTGGTTTATCCTCTGGGAGCTCTGATTGGTTGGCATTGCTGTTCTTATGGGGTTGCAAACCCCTTAAGCTCTTTTAATCCTTTCTCTAATTCCAAAGGGAGTCCTGATCTCAGTTCAGTGGTTTGCTGCTAGCATTCACCTCTGTATTTGACATGCTCTGGCTGTGTCTCTCAGGAGAGATCCATATCCGGTTCCTGTCAGCCTGCACTTCTTAGCTTCATCAATCTTATCTAGTTTTGGTGGCTGTGTGTGTGTGTGTGTGTGTGTGTGTGTGTGTGTGTGTGTGTGTGTGTATGGCACATGTGGGGCAGACTCTGAATGACTATTCCTTCAGTCTCTGCTCCAATTTTGTCTCCGTATCCCCTCATAGCTCTATTGTTAATATCAATATAAATTATTATTATATAGCCAAAGCTTCAAGGAGGCCACAGTGGCACTCCAGTGCAGTGACATTCTGCCTAAGAACAGAGAAGCTGGATCCACAGAAAAGGTTAAGAGGAAAAGATGAAACAGGACAGGAAGTCAGGCAGTGTGCCCAGTTACATTGGTAGCCATCTGTTTTAGCTTGTTTATTATTTTTTTTATTTTCAGCCAAACTACCAAGTGTAAGACAGGTAAGACTATTGGTAGAAAATTAAATTCAATCATCAAAACCATGTAAAGTTCCTAGAAGAGAAGTTCCCAATAAAAATGGTTAAAAATAAACATATATACCAGGACAGTATGTCATAGCAGCAAAGAGGCAAAATACCTTCTCAGAGGCAAAGGGGAGAGGGAATGGGTTGGGAGGCTTGTGGAGAGGAGACTGGGAAGGGGAGCAACATTTGAAATGTGAGTAAATAAAATAATCAACAAAAAAAGAATTTTCAAAAAGACTGAGAAGTGCTGCAGAAAGAGGAGATCAAGGCATAAGGGGCTACTGAGGAAAGAAGAGTGAAGCCAGAAAAAGGGGTGATTGAAGTTCAAACGAAAGTAAGCACAGAAGAACTGATTTCAATCAGCTCAACATGTATGCTATTCAAGGTAGAAAAGCTCACTGTAATTTTGATATAATTATTCATAATCTGTTCAAATGTGTACTTTGGTACACAAATTTTTGATACCTCTGCATACAATTAGTCACTTTTCAAAAAATGAATTTCCATGCAATTGCCAATTGTTCCAAGATACTTTGTGTAATTATCTGACAAAGTCTTTTTGGATTCTGGCCAGGCCTGTACTTGCAAAGTAAAGTAGAGAATCTGAAGTTATTATGTGGGAGATTCAGAACCATAATCACCTGAAACATTCAGGCAACTAAGGTAACACTGCAACATTGAACAGATTGCTTTTCTGTTCATTTGCATTCTCTCAGGAATCTAAAACCATCTAGTTCCTGTGCAGTTTTCTCACTCAATGGTACCCATTGCAACAGACCAGCATCCTTCATCCCTCCAATGCCCGTGGCAGGACAACAGTCAAAGAATCAGCCTCAGATAGGAATTATCTTTAGATTTCTCACACCTGCGAGGAGTAAATGCAAATCAAAGCAAAATGTCTTTGGCAGTAGGTCTGGGACTGCTGGTGCCTATGGATTCTGAGAAGTTCATGGAGTTGTATATATACTTATCTGTAGTTATAACTATAGTATTAAAAATAATACTAGAGTAGTAAATACTACTATTTGGGGATTCTTTCTGAATTTACAAAGCAAAATAAGAGTTAATGAGACAAGTCATTTGACTGCAAACTTACCTAAACCATTCTTAAGGGATGATGGGGATTTTCTCTTATCACCAAATCCTTATCCAGTAACTTTGTCGTGATAATTTAGCCTTCTATTAATAGTGAATTAGTCTAAACCAGGGATCCTCAGACCGCAATCTATTCACCAACATCATTGACATCATCCTGGAGCTCTAATTAGAGAGTCATGGTCTCCTATCTCTTTCTAATCTTACTGAACTTGAGCCTTCGGGAGTGGCGCCCAACAAAGCATATTATCACTATGTCATGACTCCATGAATGTTCAGTTTTGAAAACATGTAACATACACCATTAAGAACTTCAGAGAAGTTATAAACACTTCTCTGCAAAGAAATCATGAACCAATCATGAGCCACTGGCAGTGATAGGGTTATTACATGGAACTTAGCAATAAAATGTGATTCTGGGGAATGATACAATTATCACATGGAACTCAGAAATAAGACTTGATTTTGATAACGACAGTGATGAATTAGAAAAGTATCCTGTACCAAGAGTGATTCACAATGTTCTAGAATTAGAGTCCAAGAGAGAACCTGGGAATTTGGGGCACATTGGAAGTAAATGTGAGAGGTAATATTGGACTAGCTCTGCACATGACATTTTCAATAATCTGTCACCTTCAGCATACTGATTAATTTCAAAACACAAAACAGAGTCAAAAGTATCAGTACTTCATTTATAAGTAAGAGATTCCCCATAGATGGATACTTGAATGATTGATATACAATAGATATCTCAAATTTATTCTGATGATTTATGATGATGTATACATAACTAGATTTATTATCCATATGATTCTACTTCAAATTATAATAATGTAGCCTTATAAAATTTTTAATCTATGCTTTGAGAATTTTAATACAAGTATTCAACGTATTTTGCTCTTATCTATTCCTGACTCATATTCTTGCCTTTCTAGAGTTCCTCCTCCCCTGAGACTAACTTCATGGCCTCTTTCCTTATCATTTATTTATTTTTATATAAATCACTTTGACTAGTGCTGACTTTTTATGCACCTGTGTATAGCCAATCAGTGGAGCACAGGCAACATACCAGGAACCATATCTCTATAGAGTGCTTACTCCCATGGTTCAAGCAGCCATCAAAGGCTAATAGCCCCTCAGTTAGGCATGGGGCCTTGTATTCCATCCTCCATGTTCATTGCAGTATTGATGGTCTTGTGCTAGCAACCACAGCACTTGTGACTCCATAGTTACAGTGGCCCAGTCTTGTATATATCAGAGAACTATATCAAGCACTCCTCCATGTCTTCTAGATCTTACAATCTTTTTGCCCTGTCTTTCATGGGAAGAGGGATAAAATAGATGCCAGTTTGGGTCACAAATACTCCAATTATTCTCTGATTTTAACCTGCTGTAGGTTCCAGTATTAACTTCTATCCATACCAAAAATAACTCTTTGTGATAAGGGATGAAAAGTACACTAATCTATGGTTGTAAGGATAATTTAGAAGTTTGTAGGGTAAGTGGTCCATGCCACAAGACAGAAGAACTGTTAAGGTTGAGTGAGCTCAGACACCAGGAATCTCGGAGACTTGAGATCAGCAGGAGTTGAGCTCCTCCTCTGTTCCTATTGCTGATACAATGGCATAGGGTCTGTGGTCCTTCCTGGGGATTGCCTTGATTTTGCCCCTCCTGTTTTTTTCTAATTGCCACTGTCCTCTGAGTAAAGACTTCCGTTGGTGTGCTTCAAATTTATATTCCCATACCAGATTTATTGATATGCTACTATGTACATTTTACAATATATATATATATACATATATATATACTGTGTTTTAATAAGTTCTTTTTTATTTTCAGAAATTCTATTATTTATTGCAAAGAAAAATGAATTGATGGACCACAATAAAGTATGTACTAATCCTATTCTTCTATATGATACACTTATGGTAGATACATGCCTTTATACATTATCAACATTCTTAGGTGTTTTACTTATAAAATGTAAGCTACTCATAAAATAAAATTTGGTTAATCTTTCTTTTTTGCTTTTTTAATTGAATATTTTCTTTACTTACATTTCAAATGTTGTCCCCTTTCCAGATTTCCCCTCTAGAATCCCCATATCCCTTCCCCCCTTCCCCTGCCTCTATGAGAGTGTTCCCCCCACCCATCCACTCACTCCATCCCATCTCCTCACCTTGGCATTCCCCTACACTGGGGTATTGAGCCTTCACAGGGCCAAGGGTCTCTCTCATTGATGCCTGATAAGGCCATCCTCTGCTATATATGTGGCTGGAGCCATGGATCCCTCTATGTGTTCACTTTGGTTGATGGTTTAGTCTCTGGGAACTCTGGAGGAAGGTCTGGTTGGTTGATATTGTTGTTCTTCCTATGTTCTTGAAAACTCCTTCATACAGATCTTTCACTTGCTTAGTTAGAGTCACACCAAGGTATTTTATATTGTTTGTGACTATTGTGAAGGATGTCATTTCCCTAATTTCGTTCTCAGCCTTTTTATCCTTTCAGTGGGGGAAGGCTACTGATTTGTTTGAGTTAATTTTATACCCCGACACTTTGCTGAAGTTGTTTATCAGGTTTTGGAGTTCTCTGGTAGAATTTTTGGGGTCACTTAAACATACTATCATATGTTCTACAAATAGTGATATTTTGACTTCTTCCTTTCCAATTTGTATCCCTTTGACCTCCTTTTGTTGTCTGATTGCTCTGGGTAGGACTTTAAGTACTATATTGAATAAGTAGGGAGAGAGTGGGCCGCCTTGTCTAGTGCTTGACTTTAGTGGGATTGCTTCAAGTTTCTCTCCACTTAGCTTAATGTTAGCTACTGTATATTGCTTTTACTATGTTTTACTAATTTTCTGTATATTGCTTTTACTATGTTTAGGTGTGGGTCTTGAATACCTGATCTTTCAAAATTCCTGATCTTTTAACATGAAGGGGTATTGAATTTTGTCAAATGCTTTCTTTGCATCTAATGAGATGATCATGTGTTTTTTCCCCTTTGAGTTTGTTTATATAGTGGATATTGCATGAACATTTTGGGATCAAGAAGAATGAAAACTTAAGCTGTGGCCCTAACTTTGATATAAAGAAATTGTTGAATGCATTGAATGATATTTTTTAATTTCTCAATACTTCAATTACTTTGTAAAGAAAAACTAGGCAAGGGGTTTTCTAATCTTAAAATGTAATTCTTCACACCATTTGTCTTGATTTCAAGGGCTCAAGTTTAAAATGTTTTCAAAGCAATTCCATGTCCATTTGTTAAGATGTGTCTTGGCTCAGTTGAACTGTTTTGATACTAGACAGTTCTTCTGTCTTGGGGGTAGGCACCTGGAACAACAGCCATTTAGGGGCACCTGATGTCACTGAAGATTAACACTGTGTGAATGTGCTGATGATATGCCAAATTCTAAGACCTAAACCATCTTTTTGGGATCCATTCTTACTCTGAATGACAAAGCTCAAAAAATGAAAAGCAATTTTGAATTATTATCAAGATAAGCCTTAGAGATAATGCACCTCAGGAAATCTTTATAGGCATGCCTTTTATGATGTGTAAACTCATGCACTCAATTGGCTTTTGTACAAGATTTTCATTTTCACTATTTTCTCTCTGATATACTCTTACCTGTCAAAATAGAGAGCCTTTTTCTAAAGCACTCTCATACTTATTCTAACATTCAAAACGAACTAAAATGTGTTCCCTGGTGTTTCTAAATTTTAAATCTTTTATTTCCCAGGAAAAATGTGCATAAAGAGAAGCCATCCTATAAGCAAAATGCTTGTCTTTTCCAATAGTGGAGTGTTTAAACTCTCAGAAACTTGGTGCTTCTGTACCAGGCATAATGGTTTCATTAAACAGGATGATACTGTGAGATGTTTTATAATTCTGTGAAGGTCTGTCAGAATGACTTTATAAACTGTGGTCCAGAAACTTGTTTTAGCAGACTATAGTTTCAGAATACTATAAAATACTAATAAAATAAATTCTATAAGGTCCAACATATATGAGGCCCAAAATATGACCTTTCATGGTCACATATTTCTCAAGTAGCATTATACTTCTGCTTTTCTCAGTAGTCTAAATTCGTGTTTTTAAGAAGTTCATACATGAGTGCTTTTTTTTTTAGAAGTTTATACATGCCTACATAGTTACATCATCCCCATCCCTCCCTGGACACCTTCTAACTCCTCCTCTCATCTCTCTTTCCTTCTCAAGTTCATGACTTCTATAATTCATACACACACACACACACACACATACACACACACACATACACACACACACACAGAGAGAGAGAGAGAGAGAGAGAGAGAGAGAGAGAGAGAGAGAGAGAGAGAAGCAGACATGCCCATAAACTACTAGGGTCATTTAATGCTTCTTGTATGTATATGTACATGTAAATATATATGTATACAAAGCTGACCATTTGAAATTGGGTAACCTATCAGGAGGCCTATTCCTGAAGAAGATTGGTTATTTATCTCTCAGCACCCCTGATTGCTTATAACTCTTGAGATAGGTGGGACTTTATGAAAAGTCTCTTATCTTTGTTGGTAAGGGTGTTATATATTTGGTTATCATTATTTTTGTATCTTCAATTCATCAGTTTTGAGATTTTCAAATTGTACTATCAACATAGAGGTCTCCAAAACCTATTTGAGTATAAAGTTGCTCTGATGCAAATGTGGTTAGGATACGGGTGGGGTTGAAGTACAACACTTGAGAGAAACTATTATGGTTAGAGAGACCAAGGACATGGGAGAAGTGCCTGCTGATTTAATTTCTCATTTCTCACTCTACTCTGACTACTGATCTTTATATCCACAGGTAAATGTAGCTCTTACCTTTTATCTGAGAAGGTTATATATGCCACAAATGAAGACTATTTCAAAGGTTCACACCTGCTCAAACTGCACAGAATAAGTTACCATGAGATACTCAATGCCAATTGATGTGTCAGTAATGCAATCTCTCCACATAAGTCTTAGGGAAAAATCCTGGAAGAAGGGAAGAAATACTGTAAGATTCAAAAGTTCAAGATGCTTACCTCACATGACAGGAAAAAAAATCCAAAAAATTTCAATGTATGGTTATCAGAAGACCAATATAATGACAACAGTGTTTATTATGCCAACGTGGACAGGGGGAATTTCCTGTGTCCTTCCCATAGATGAAGAGCTATAGCTATAGAGAGAATCATTCTCCTCCAGGGGGCTCCTACATAAATTGTCCAGTACCAACAGGACAGTATTAACATGTGAACAAACAATCGACATTCAACGTACTCAGTAGATTGTACATACCTATGTGCATGTATATGTATACACATTTAGTAATTAATAATACTTTAAAAGAGATAATGGATTTGGGAGGGGATAGGGGAAAGATTGGAAGAGGAAGAAAGTAGATGCAGTGTTCATGTATGAAATTATCTGTGAAAATAAATAGATAAAATTTTAGAGGGATGGAGAAATGGCTCAGTGGTTAAGAGCACTGACTGCTCTTCAGAGGTCCTGAGTTCAATTTCCAGCAACCACTTAGTGACTCAAAATTGTCTATAATGGGATCAAATGCACTCTTCTGGTGTATCTGAAGAGAGTGATAATGTACTCCCATACATAAAATAAGTAAATCTTTTTTAAAAATTGTAGATTCTACAAAATTTTGGTATGATTTCTAGGGCTCACATTTCTAAAATAGATTTTCTGATTTTTAAAATCCAAAATGCTCCCTGAACTTCCTCACTATAAGTTTGCTTTGAGAAGGCCAAAGTTGTCTCCTTTCAAAACCTTCTATGTATTCAAGTATGACTAAGTATACATGTATTTAGTAAGAATTGATGAACATCTATATGAGAGACTATTCAAGACAGTTGGAGAGAGAAAATGGAGGATGGGACAGAAAAGGATTATAACTAAGAACAAATAAAACAATGTAAAGTTGGCCTCCTTTGCCATTGCTTTACCCCATTTGTTATAATAGATTCCTTGTCAGAGCAATGGCTACCCCCTGCCACCATCAAAATGAAAGGCAACATTTCATTGCCTTTGAGGAACTTCTTAAAATTAGTGCTCCAGAAAAAGAAACAGATCAAAAGTATTAGGACAAAGGCTTACATTTAGTGATATTAAGAATGTTTTGAACCCAGAAATTAAATGAAAGGAATTCCTTCTTCATAGTTCTGAAATGAATTTCAAGGTATGTCATCATCTCTTATATTTGATGATGCTCATCTAGCTTCCAGAACTTCTTAAAGATATTTCCTTTAATCCATATGCAATTGCCCTAGATAGGGTTTCTAATCAAGTGAAGAGATACCATGACCATGGGAACACTTATAAAGTAAAGCATTGATTGGGGGCTAGTTTACAGTTGAGAGGTTTAGTCCATTATGGTCATGGTGGGAAGCATGAAGGTATCCAGGCAGACATAGTGGTGAAGAAATAGCTTAGAATTCTGTATCTTGATCCTCAGGCAGCAGGAAGAGAGAGTGACATTGGAACTGACTTGAGTACTTGAGATATCAAAGCCCACCTCTTAGTGACCCATTTCCTTCAACAAGGCCACATCTACTTCAACAAAACCATACTTCCTAACAGTTTCACTCCCTAATGAACCTAAGGGGGGCCATTTTCATTCAAACCACCACAATTATTGACGTTAATAATCATATTGTTTTAAATGCAAGAGGACCTAAAGGTACAGTTGTATAGTAGGGGTGAAATGTGTAGCTGTGTGAGGGCAGAAAAGATTATGGTCTAATCTCTAGCATTAAGGAGAGAAAAAGAAGGAAGGGAAAGAAAGAGGAGGAAAGGGAAGGAGAAGAACCACTACCCTTATCTTCTTATGTCTGTCTGGAGAAATCTTGGGTCTTTAAGATGTATGAGAAAGAGAGACAGATGAGGACAGATGGACAGGAAGAGAAAATGCAACAGGACAAAAAGTAAGAGGAAGGGAAAGGGAACCGAGAGGAGACAGAAGGGAAAAGAGAATATGGAAGTTTAAACATTTTAGATCTTTTTCCCCAAAGATGTGCAATGAGCATGTGTCACAGCTCAGTTTTCCAACCTCTTTCAGTGTGATCAAATATTGCCCTAGAAAATGGGGCATTGGATTATGATGATCTCCAATCAATATATCTTCTGTAAATGGAAAGTTCTGAAGTACTTAAAAACAATACCCTCAGGAAAAGAAAGGGTAACACCCTAAGGATATGTTAGTTTCCACATTCTTTCTCATGCAAAGGTTAACTACTTCACAAAAGCTGACTGGTTTGACAGCTTAATGGAACTGGAGTACGTGACATTTTGCCCTTGCTACAAATTGCAGGTATTTTAAGAGTCTTTTTAAAGGATGAAAACAAAGTTCTAGAAGAAAACATTTTGGTAGAGTTAGAACGCCCTTTATCCTCAGAAGCCCTGCAATGGACCTGGTTTACATTTAGCAAACCAGTTCTAGAAGGAGCAGAAGGTGGGCAGCGGCTCATATCTGACCATCTAGCAGGTATCCCATCTAGAAAGAGCCCAAACAAACTGTGCTGCAGCTTCCATGGAGTTATTTGGACACTTGCTGTAAGGATCCATTTCAAGAAGGTAGGTTGTTCTCTTTGAATAAGGGTGGAAGATTTTCCTTCAGCTCTTAAGTTGAAAAGAGAAATGGTTCAGTGTGTGTGTGTGTGTGTGTGTGTGTGTGTGTGTGTGTGTTTGTTTGTGTGTGTGTGTGTGTAGATATGTACCATTTCATGTAATAGTGCCATGTACAAGCCACAGGACAACTTCAAGGTTCAATCCATGGTTTTACTTGTTTATTTTGTTTTTTGTTTTGTTTTGTTTTGTTTTGTGAGATAGGGTCTCTGTTTAGTTTGAAGCTTGACAAGTAGAATATGTCTTCCTGGCTGACCAGAATGTTACACATTTCCAATTCTCTCTGCCTCATTGGTGCTGGGATTAGAAGTGTGTATTGCCACATATGACTTTTTTCTTCTCCTTTAAAAAAGGTTTTATTATTGAAAAGGCATAAAAGTTTTTTATTAAACATATTTGCTATACATGCTGCATATTACTTAAATCTCTTTTTAACAAATATGTCTGTCTTTATTATTTTTTTAATCCATCTTTATTAAATTGGGTATTTCTTATTTACATTTCAATTGTAATTCCCTTTCCCAGTTTCCAGGCCAACATCCCCCTAACCCCTCCCCCTCCCCTTCTATATGGGTGTTCTCCTCCCCATCCTCCTCCCATTACTGCACTCCTCCCAACAATCCCATTCACTAGGGCTTCAGTCTTGGCAGGACCAAGGGCTTCCCCTTCCACTGGTGCTCTTACTAGGTTATTCATAGCTACCTATGAGGTTGGAGCCCAGGGTCAGTCCATGTATAGTCTGGGTAGTGGCTTAGTCCCTGGAAGCTCTGGTTGGTTGGCATTGTTGTTCATATGGGGTCTCAAGCCCCTTCAAGCTCTTTCAGTCCTTTCTCTGAATCCTTCAACGAGGGTTCCATTCTCAGTTCAGTGGTTTGCTGCTGGTGTTTGCCTATGTATTTCCTGTATTCTGACTGTGTCTCTCAGGAGAGATCTACATCCAGTTGCACTTCTTTGCTTCATCCATCTTATCTACTTTTGTGGCTGTATATGTATGGGCCACAAGTGGGGCAGGCTCTGAATGGGTGTTCCTTCGGCCTCTGTTCTAAACTTTGCCCCCCTTTTCCCTCCCAAGGGTTTTCTTATCCTCCTTTTAGGAGAGAAGCATTTGCATATTGGTCATCCTTCTTGAGTTTAATGTGTTCTGTGCATCTAAGGTAATTCCAGCATTTGGGCTAATAGCCACTTATCAATGAGTGCATACCATGTGTGTTTTTCTGTGATTGGGTTACCTCACTTAGGATGATATTTTCCAGTTCCAACCACTTGCCTATGAATTTCATAAAGTCATTGTTTTTGATAGCTGAGTAATATTCCATTGTGTAGATGTACCACATTCTCTGTATCCATTCCTCTGTTGAAGGGCCTCTGGGTTCTTTCCAGCTTCTGGCTATTATAAATAAGGCTGCTATGAACGTAATGGAGCACGTGTCTTTTTTATATGTTGGGGCATCTTTGGGTTTATGCCCAAGAGGGGTATAGCTGGGTCCTCAGGTAGTGCAATGTCCAATATTCTAAGGAACCTCCAGACTGATTTCCAGAATGGTTGTACCAGTCTGCAATCCCACCAACAATGGAGGAGTATTCCTCTTTCTCCACATCCTCGCCAGCATCTGCTGTTACCTCAGTTTTTGATCTTAGCCATTCTGACTGGTGTGAGGTGGAATCTCAGGGTTGTTTTGATTTGCATTTTCCCTTATGACTAAAGATATTGAACATTTCTTTAGGTGTTTCTCAGCCATTAAGTATTCCTCAGCTGTGAGTTCCTTGTTTAGCTCTGAACCCCATTTTTATAGGGTTATTTGTCTCCCTGTAATCTAACTTCGTGAGTTCTTTATATATTTTGGATATGAGCCCTCTATCAGTTGTAGGATTGGTAAAGATCTTTTCCCAATCGGTTGGTTGCCATTTTGTCCTAACAACAGTGTCCTTTGCCTTACAGAAGCTTTGTAGTTTTATGTGATCCCATTTGTCAATTCTTGGTCTTAGAGCATAAGCCATTGGTGTTTTGTTCAGGAAATTTTCTCCAGTACCCATGTGTTTGAGATTCTTCCCCACTTTTTCTTCTATTAGTTTGAGTGTGTCTTGTTTGATGTGGAGGTCCTTGATCCACTTGGACTTAAGCTTTGTACAGGGTGGTAAGAATATATCAGTCTGCATTCTTCTACATGCTGACCTCCAGTTGTACCAGCACCATTTGCTGAAAATGCTGTCTTTTTTCCATTGGATGGTTTTTGCTCCTTTGTCAAAAATCAATTAACCATTGGTGTGTGAGTTCATTTTTGGGTCTTCAATTCTATTCCACTGGTCTATCTGCCTGTTTCTGTATCGATACCATACAGTTTTTATCACTATTGCTCTGTAATACTGCTTGAGTTCAGGGATAGTGATTCCCCCAGAAGTCCTTTTATTGTTGAGATTAGTTTTAGCTCTCTTGGGTTTTTTGTTATTCCAGATGAATTTGCAAATTGTTCTGTCTAACTCTCTGAAGAATTGGATTGGTATTTTGATGGGGATTGCATTGAATCTGTAGATCGCTTTTGGTAAAATGGCCATTTTTACTATATTAATCCTGCCAATCCATGAGCATGGGAGATCTTTCCATCTTCTGAGATCTTATTCTATTTCTTTCTTCTGAGACTTGAAGTTCTCATCATACAGATCCTTTTCTTCCAGAGGTATTTTATATTACTTGGGACTATTGTGAAGGGTGTCGTTTCCCTAATTTCTTTCTCAGCTTGTTTCTCTTTTGTGCAGAAGAAGGCTACTGATTTATTTGAGTTAATTTTATACCCAGCCACTTTTCTGAAGGTGTTTATCAGGTTTAGTAGTTCTCTGGTGGAACTTTTGGGATCACTTAAATATACTATCATAACTTCTGCAAATAGTGATATTTTGATTTTTTCCTTTCCAATCCGTGTCCCTTTGATCAACTTATTGTTGTTTGATTGCTCTGGCTAGGACTTCGAGAATTATATTGAGTAAGTAGGGAGAGTGTGGGCAGCCTTCTGTAGACCCTGATTTTAGTGGGATTGCTTCAAGTTTCTCTCCATTTAGTTTAATATTATCTACTGGTGTGCTCTATATGGCTTTTACTATGTTTAGGTATGGGCCTTGAATTCCTGTTCTTTCCAGGACTTTTATCATGAAGGGGTGTTCAATTTTGTCAAATGCTTTCTCAGCCTCTGATGAAATGGTCATGTGGTTTTTATCTTTCAGTTTGTTTATATAGGGATTACTTTGATGGTTTTCTGTATATTAAACCATCCCTGCATTCCTAGGATAAAGCCTACTTGATCATGATGGATGATTGTTTTGATGTGCTCTTAGATTTGGTTTGCAAGAATTTTATTGAGTATTTTTCCATCGATATTCACAAAGGAAATTGGTCTGAAGTTCTCTTTCTTTGTTGGGTCTTTGTGTGGTTTAAGTATAAGAGTAATTGTGGCTTCATAGAAGGAATTCGGTAGCGCTCCCACTGTTTCAATTTTGTGGAATAGTTTGGATAGTATTGGTATGAGGTCTTCTATGAAGGTCTGATAGAATTCTGCACTGAACCGATCTCAACCTGATATCTTTTTGGTTGTGAGACTTTCAGTAACTGCTTCTATTTCTTTAGGAGTTATGGGGTTGTTTAAATGGTTTATCTGTTCCTGATTTAACTTCGGTACCTGGTATCTGTCTAGGAAATTGTCAAATTCCTCCCAGATTTTCAAGTATTGTTGAATATAGCCTTTTGTAGTAGGATCTGATGATTTTTTGAATTTCCTCTTGCTCTGTTGTTATGTCTCCCTTTTCATTTCTGATTTTGTTAATTTGGACACACTCTGTGTGTCCTCTTGTTAGTCTGGCTAAGGGTTTATCTATCTTGTTGATTTTCTCAAAGGACCAGCTTTTGGTTCTGTTGATTCTTTGTATATCACTGAGTAGAGCATTATTCAACTTCCATGTATATGTGGGTAGTCTTTCCTTATTGTTACTGAAGACCAGGTTTAGCCGGTGGTGGTCTGACAGGATGCATGGGATTATTTCTATCCTTCTGTATCTGTTGAGGCCTGTTTTATGTCCAATCATATGGTCAGTTTTGGAGAAAGTACCATGAGGTGGTGATAAGAAGGTATATCCTTTTGTTTTAGGATAGAATGTTCTATAGATATCTGTTAAGTCCATTTGGTTCATGACTTTTCTTAGTCTGTCTATGTCCCTGTTTAATTTCTGTTTCCATGATCTGTCCATTGATGAGAGTAGGGTGTTGAAATCTCCTACTATTATTGTGTGAGGTGCAATGTGTGCTTTGAGCTTTGGTAATGTTTCTTTTATGTATGTAGGTGCCCTTGAATTTGGAGCATAGATATTTAGGATTGAGAGTTCATCTTGGTGGATTCTTCCTTTGATGAATATAAAGTGTCCTTCCTTATCTTTTTTGATGACTTTTGGTTGAAAACCTATTTTATTCGATAGTAGAATGGCTACTCCAGTCCGATTTTTCCGACCATTTGCTTAGAAAGTGTCTGGGACCAATCTGGACAGGGATAGATAAGATAGAAACCTACCACAAGCCAGTTCCTCAGAAAGGCTTGACCTTTAACCTTTCCCGAGAAAGAAAATGTTCCCAGAATTGAGGCTAACTGCCACTATCTAAATAGAACATCTTGTGATTTAATGGCTTATCTTTTACTTCCCCATGACCTCAGGTGGGAACCTTTCAAATCGGACATTCCCAAAACCCCCTACCCAGCTTCAATTCCTGCCTCAAAGCTGTAAATGCTGTGTGCTTCTTACAATAAACAGACCTTGACAAGAACACTGCTTGGTCTTGCTCCTCTTTCTTGCTCATTCCTTCACAGGTTTGGATCCCCCTGGGTTCCTGTAAATTATGGAGCCCCTGCGGGCAGGGTCAGGAAAGTTGTTTTCCAGCCTTTTACTCTGAGGTAGTGTCTGTCTTTGTTTCTGATGTGGGTTTCCTGTAGGCAGCAAAATGCTGGGTCCTCATTGCTTATCCAGTTTGCTAATCTGTGTCTTTTTATTGGGGGAATTGAGTCCATTGATGTTGAGAGATATTAAGGAATAGTGATTGTTGCTTCCTGTTACATTCGTATTTGGAGGTGAGATTATGTTTGTGTGCTTGTCTTTCTCTGTTTAGTTGCAGAACGTTTAGTTTCTTACTTTTTCTAGGGTGTAACTTGTCTCCTTGTGTTGGGCTTTACCATTTATTATCATTTGTAGGGCTGGATTTGTAGGAAGATATTGTGTAAATTTGGTTTTGTCATGGTATATCTTGGTTTCTCCATCTATGTTAATTGAGAGTTTTGCAGCATACAGTAATCTGGGCTGGCATTTGTGTTCTCTTAGGGTCTGTATGACATCTGTCCAGGATCTTCTGGCTTTCATAGTCTCTGGTGAGAAGTCTGGTGTAATTCTGATAGATCTGCCTTTTTGTTACTTGACCTTTTTCCCTTACTGCTTTTAATATTCTTTCTTTGTTTTGTGCATTTGGTATTTTGACCATTATGTGACGGGAGGAGTTTCTTTTCTGGTCCAATCTATTTGGAGTTCTGTAGGCTTTTTTTATGTTTATGGTCATCTCTTTCTTTAGGTTAAGGAAGTTTTCTTCTATGATTTTGTTGAAGAAATTTACTGGTCCCTTGAGTTGTGAAGTCTTCACTCTCTTCTATACCTATTATCTTTAGATTTGATCTTCTCATTGTGTCCTGGATTTCCTGTATGTTTTGGGCCAGTAGCTTTTTCTGTTTTACATTATCTTTGACAGTAGTGTCAATGATTTGTATGGAATCTTCTGCTCCTGAGATTCTCTCTTCTATCTCTTGTATTCTGTTGGTGATGCTTATATCTATGGCTCCTTGTCTCTTCCTTTGTTTTTCTATATCAAGGGTTGTCTCCCTTTGTGCTTTCTTTATTGCTTCTATTTCCATTTTTAATTCCTTCACCTGTTTGATTGTGTTTTCCTGGAATTCTTTCAGGAATTTTTGTGTTTCCTTTCTATAGGCTTCTACTTATTTATTTGTGTTTTCCTGCATTTCTATAAGGGAGTTCTTTATGTCTTTCTTGAAGTCCTCCAGCATCATGATCAAATGTGATTTTAAATGTAGATCTTGCTTTTCTGGTGTGTTTGGATATTCAGTGTTTGCTTTGGTGGGAGAATTAGGCTCTGATGATGCCATGTATTCTTGGTTTCTGTTGCTTGGGTTCCTGCACTTCACTCTCACCATCAGGTTGTCTCTGGTGTTACCTTTTTCTGCTATTTCTGACAGTGGCTAGACCGTCCTATAGGCCTGTGTGTCAGGAGTGCTGTAGACCTGTTTGCCTGTTTTCTTTCAGCCAGTTATGGGAACAGAGTATTCTGCTTTCAGGTGTGTAGTCTTTCCTGTCTACTGGTGTTCAGCTGTTCCTGTTCCTGAGTCCACCAGGTAGGTCACTTGGAGCAGAAAAGTTGGTCTTACCTCTGGTCTCTGGCCTGAAGTCGCCCCCAGGGGCTGGGTTTCAGCTCTTTGTGAAGGCAGCAATCAAAAGGGCCCGCCCTGTCTTCTCTCAGGTCGGGTCTCTGTGCACGGGAGGTGGGGGGGCAGATGGCGCTAGGCGTTTTCCTCTAGAGTCAGAAATGTGGGCAGAGAGTAGTCCCCTCTGTCTTCCCAGGAATGTTTGCCCCTCTGAACATCTAGCTCTCCCTCCCTTGGGATTTGGGTGCAGGGAGCTGTTTGACCAGGTCCCTTCTGATCTAGGTACAGTTTGGACCACCATGACTTTTTTTAAAAGATACATTTCTCTATTTACATTTCAAATGTTATTCCCTTCCCTAATTTCCTTTCCATAAGTCCCCATACCCTCCCCCTCCCCCATATGGGTGTTCCCCCTGCCCATTTACTTCCCCTTACCACCACCACCTCTAACATTCCCCTGCACTTGGTGTCCAACCTTGGTAGGAGCAAGGGCTTCCCCTTCCACTGGTGATCCAACAATATGCAGTTGGAGCCCTGGGTCAGTCCACGTACAGTCTTTGGGTAGTGCTTTAGTCCCTGGAAACTCTGGTTGGTTGGCATTGTTGTTCTTATGGGTTTTTTTTTTTTCAGCATGAGTTTTAAAGATTAAAGTCAAGCCCTGTCATACTTGCTTTGCTAGAATAGCATATTATCTGCCTTCCCAGCCCTGATAACATTTGAAGAGTGGTACAAGGACATGTCCAGTTATCTCTTGCACATACATGTGTACCCCCACACTCTCACATAAAAAAATCTGACCATGCAGGTGGTTCCTAAGAATTATGCTAAAGAATTTGCTCAGTTGTTAAAAGCATTGTTTTTTTAGTAAGGGCCTTCAATTCTTTGTACTTACTTCAGTACACACACTCATGCACTCACATTGGGGGGGAGTTAAAAACTAAAATCTTTCTAAATAAAATAAATGAAATAAATCCTCCTCTCCAGATTATTCCACATAAACCTTGCCTGACTTTTTTTTAAAGGCTTTGGTTAGATTATCATATGTGTCAGGATGAAAAGTATCTACTAGACAACTCAACATTTCAATTTTAAAAAGATTGAAATATGACTATAGAATAAGATTTTCATCAGCTCTGAGTAGAAATTATTTTCTTTTACCAAGTGAGGCTTGATTAAAGAAAACACAAACCACAGGAACAGATAAAGTATGCTTGTGCACACTGCAGTTCATAAGGAAAAGATTCAGGTATCAAATTGTTCTCTGTTGAGGAAGGAAAACTCCTCCTTACCAGAAACATCTTTCAGCCATGGTAGGAAGAGAAATAGCCTTTCAGAATTAAAAATACATTACATCAAATAGTTCTAGACATGACGTTTCTCCCTGTACATTAATAGCTAGGCACTTGGCTTATGATCTTAAGAACTATTGGTGGAGCTTCACTGGTCTTTCAGAGTCCTGAGTTGACTTGGTTGCTCACAATTATCTGTTATGGAATTTGATGCCTTCTTCTGATATGCATGAAGACAGAGCACTCATATACCTAAAATACATGAATGAATGAATTTTTTAGGAAAAGAACTCTTCAATGAGATGATATTGATGGAAATGAAATATAATCTTACTACCTCAATAAAAATGAAGCATTGTTTTTTCTAAAACTTCTAAGGGCTTTCTCACCTGGATTTGTTACATTTTCTTAGAAGTTTGGATTTTGTACATTTTCTGCCAATTAATAGAGGGGCTCATATTGACTGATCAGGTAATGATCGTAATAATCTACATGAAGAATTAGCCACTGCATTTTGGAAATTTTATAAAGTTGCTCATCTATTGAGTTTTAACTTTCTGTGTCCTAACCAATAACTGAAATAATATCACCACGAAGGAAGGTTTATAAGACTTGGTAGAGAAAGAATGTGATTACTCACCCAATTTACAAATTAAATAGACTTTAATTCTGCTGCAGGAAGAACGACTACTTTCATTTTACAAGGGGAAGAATGCACTGGAGTGTCTCTTTGTACAAAATACTAGAGTATTTGAAATGTTGCCACTTTTGGGAAGATGCAGATACCCCATCACCCCATATAGTTTGCCTCTACACTGCCAAAATTACTCAATTTATGTGTTTGTTTATCTGTCTGTTTTTTCCTGAAGTGGAAACATTAAGACATGCTAATCTTGTAATTAATATACAACTGTTTATTTTTATATAAAAACCTATCCAATTTTACCTTATGGAATACACATTGGTCAATGAATCATTAAATGTTTCAAATTTGGGGTATATAACAGGTAAACCAAATTTTATCCAGGCCTAATTTATGTACCATTTTCCTACTCTCTCAAACAATTATTGAACTTAGTGTTGTTTGTTTTTTTTTTTCAAGTTATTTGGGTTCATTTCTGTTTCTGTGATACAGTACTCTCACAAAAGTGATTTAAGACAGACAGAATTTATCTCATAATTCCAGACTATAGTCTCTTATTACAGGGAAATATGGTGGCCAGAACCTATAATAGCTAGTCAAATCCCACCCACAAATCTAGAACATATAAAAATGCTTATGTACTTATGGCTCTGGACACTTTCTCTATTCTTACACAATTTAGGACTTAATCCCAGTAAGTGTTGCCATCAATTTTTAGGTTGGATCTTGCCACATCAATGAACATAAACAAGACAAATGTCCCAGAGACATGATCACAGGCCAACCTGGTTAAGGCATTCCTTCATTGAGACCCTATAACTAAGTGCTTTGGGATATGTCCAGTTGACTATTAAAACTAAACATAAACTTATACTTTCTCTGTGAGGTTGTGATGATTTTCCAACTTGCTATGTATTTCTGTTTCTCTTAGTAGGAATGCCCTGATTTCACTCATCTCTTCAGAATGCAGCTTGAAGAAAAGTCAACTCCAGGCCATCAACAGAGGCACCATTGTCCCTCAGGCCTAAATAAGTCAACATCGTTGTTCACCTTCCTTGTCTTATAAATATTTCAAAGAAGCTGATTCAGTTAAGCCCACCATAAGGAAGATCATAAATTTAATTTAAAGATTTGGTGAAAAGATTCTATTCCTTCAAAGGAAAAGAGAAATATCAATCACTCCAAATCCCTTATGCCACTGGGGCTGAGACTTGAATGCAGAGAGCATAGCTTGATTCCTAGAGATACTCTGGGAGTGAAATGTATCCTGGACCTTTACATAGCCTGAGGCCATTGGGGGTGGGGTGGAGTGTCTTTGTACCTGTGGTATGTGATTGGGGATGTAATTATCTTTCTGTATATGTATATGTGTATGGTATATCATGTTTGGATGTGTGTACATGCATGAATATGCATACACATATATCCATGTGTCTGTGTGTGTCTTTGTGTACATGTATCCATATTTCCCCTATAACTTAACCAAATCACATGCGTAGCTTGATAATATTGTTATTATTGTTACATATATCAAAAGTTAGTATCAGTACTATGGAGATCATCTATATAATTCTTGGAGTAAAAGAAAAATTAAAGCACAGTAATACTTTTACAAAAGTTTTATAATTCCAAGACAGATTAACAATGCATGGACTGTGTTCTGACTACAGCCATGGTTATTAAAAACTAAATATAATTCAACTGGTATGCTTTCTTTTCATATATGTAGAAACATAGAAACATATGTTTCTATAAGAGTTCTTAATATCTAACTCATTAATATTTCTTTCACTTAATATTAATAGGTCTTTGTCCAAGTAGACATGACTGAAATTTTTATTTGATAGAAAACATCATTAATTTTGCAGAATATACGTGATGCAACATATACAAGGAGTCCAGTTATTGAAATAATAGAAAGAAGTAGCTTAGAGAAAAATGTATGTTGCCACAAAACAATCCAACTTATAAAGTAAATTTGTTAATTTGATTGTAACAACTTTAAAGCTTATGATTAATCCTCCTATTTTGTAATGCGATCAGATTTTTTTTGGCAGTTTAGATAAGCTTCCAAAATACAGATTCAGCTGCCTCATTGCTTGAAAGAGCATCAAGAAATTACTTCTTCAATTACCATTGGCTTCTTCTCATTATAAATACTAATTAGTCAATAAATATTCTGTCATTAGGAGACACTCATGCTTGCTCATTAATGGTAGTTACTAACCCTAGCTATCCACACTCAAGCCTTCAAGAGAAAAGCTCAAAATAACTCATCATAAATTTATGTCCAAGGGAGAAAGCTGACTTCCCTTTAATACTCCAATCTCATATTGAAAACTCATCACCTCATTTTAACATGATAAATCTTTCATATTTATGATAAAAACTAAACATCATTCTTCAAGTAAAATGTAAATTGAGTGCCATCTCAGGGGGATAGAGTGTGTGGTTTGCTATTTCTACTTAAATTTGCATCTTGGCTGGCTCTCTTTCAAAACTGTCACCAGTAGCTGCAAATGTTGCTATGCATTTATTTAATTGTTACTTAATATTACTGCTTATTAATCCCCTCTAACATTTATAAATAGGAAGCTAGAGTATGTGGCATAGCTTCCTAGTCATCCTGCAAGCTCTTTCTCTAGCTTAAATTTCTATAGCTAGAATTAGTACTGTGGGAGGTCACAGTGCTCCCAGTTCAACATGTTTCTGATCAAAGGAACATAAACATCTTTTTGTCTACTGCAAACACATTTTAGAAGAATATGGTATTTTAATCTCTAATTCACATTATAGACTAAAATCAATTTTATTTACATGGTTAAGTCACAACTTAGAAAACATGATAAATATAGCCAAGCTAGTGAGAAAAATTATAAATATATGTGTATCAAAAGACAAAATAGGAACGGTCTCTGGGAACCGGAAGATAGGGGCACTCAGACAGCAGATCCCTGGCAGTCCAGACATCACCTGGACCTGAAGCGAACCAGTCAACCGTTCTCTGCACCCAAATCCCATAGGAGGGAGAGCTAAACATTCAGAGGGGCAGACAGGCCTGGGAAGCCAGAAGAGACTACAATCTGCCCACATTTCTGACACCAGAGGAAAACACCTGATGCCATCTGGGATGCCAGTGCACAGGGCCCCCAGGAAAAGGCAGTGCAGGCCCTCCTGGTTGCCGCCCTCAGAGAGAACTCAAAAGGAGTACCCCATGAGCAACTTGAGCCATGAGACCACAGGTAAGACCAACTTTTCTGCTCCAAGCGACCTGCCTGGTAGACTCAGGACACAGGCCCACAGGAACAGCTGAAGCCCAGTAGACAGGAAAAACTACACGCCCGAAAGCAGAACACGCTGTTCCCATAACTGGCTCAAAGAAAAGAGGAAAACAGGTCTACAGCACTCCTGACACACAGGCTTATAGGACGGTCTAGCCACTGTCAGAAATAGCAGAAAAAGGTAACACCCGAGACAACTTGATGGTGAGAGTGAAGTGCAGGAACCCAAGCAACAGAAACCAAGAATACATGGCATCATCAGAGCCTAATTCTCCCACCAAAGCAAACACTGAATATCCAAACACACCAGAAAAGCAAGATCTACATTTAAAATCACATTTGATCATGATGCTGGAGGACTTCAAGAAAGACATAAAGAACTCCCTTAGAGAAATGCAGGAAAACATAAACAAACAAGCAGAAGCCTATAGAGAGGAAATGTAAAAATCCTTGAAAGAATTACAAGAAAACACAATCAAACAGGTGAAGGAATTAAAAATGGAAATAGAAGCAATAAAGAAAGCACAATGGGAAACAACCCTGGATATAGAAAACCAGAAGAAGAGACAAGGAGCCATAGATACAAGCATCACCAACAGAATACAAGAGATAGAAGAGAGAATCTCAGGAGCAGAAGATTCCCTAGAAATCATCGACACAACAGTCAAAGAAAATGTAAAACAGAAAAAGCTACTGGTCCAAATCATACAGAAAATCCAGGACTCAATGAGAAGATCAAACCTAAGGATAATAGGTATAGAAGAGAGTGAAGACTCTCAGCTCAAAGGACCAGTAAATATCTTCAACAAAATCACAGAAGAAAATTTCCCTAACCTAAAGAAAGAGATGCCCATAAAATTACAAGAAGCCTACGGAATTCCAAATAGACTGGACGAGAAAAGAAAATCCTCCTGTCACATAATAGTCAAAACACTAAATGCACAAAATAAAGAAAGAATATCAAAAGCAATAAGGGAAAGAGGTCAAGTAACATATAAAGGCAGACCTTTCAGAATCACACCAGACTTCTCACCAGAGACTATGAAAGCCAGAAGATCCTGGAGAGATGTCATACAGACCCTAAGAGAACACAAATGCCAGCCCAGGTTACTGTATGCAGCAAAACTCTCAATTAAAATAGATGGAGAAACCAAGGTATTCCATGACAAAACCAAATTTACACAATATCTTTCTACAAATCCAGCCCTACAAAGGATAATAAATGGTAAAGCCCAACATAAGGAGGCAAGCTACACCCTAAAACAACAAAGAAACTAATCGTCTTGGCAATAAAACAAAGAGAAGAAAAGCACACAAACATAATCTCACATCCAAATATGAATGTAACAGGAAGCAATAATCACTATTCCTTAATATCTCTCAACATCAATGGTCTCAACTCCCCAATAAAAAGACATAGATTAACCCACTGGATATGCAACGAGGACCCTGCATTCTGCTGCCTACAGGAAACACACCTCAGAGACAAAGACAGACACTACATCAGAGTGAAAGACTAGAAAACAACTTTCCAAGCAAATGATCTGAAGAAGGAAGCTGGAGTAGCCATTCTAATATGGAATAAAATCGATTTTCAACTAAAAGTCATCAAAAAAGATAAGGAAGGACATTTCATATTCATCAAAGGAAAAATCCACCAAGATGAACTCTCAACCCTAAATATCTATGCTCCAAATTCAAGGGCACCTACATAAAAAAAAGAAACCTTATTAAGCTCAAAGCACACATTGCACCTCACACAATAATAGTAGGAGATTTCAACACCCCACTCTCATCAATGGACAGATCATGGAAACAGAAATTAAACAGAGACATAGACAGACTAAGAGAAATCATGAACCAAATGGACTTAACAGATATTTATAGAACAGTCTATCCTAAAACAAAAGGATATACCTTCTTCTCACCACCTCATGGTACTTTCTCCAAAACTGACCATATAATTGGCCTCAACAGATACAGAAAGATAGAAATGATCCCACGCATCCTATCAGACCACCACGGTCTAAAGCTGGTTTTCAATAACAACAAGGGAAGAACGCCCACCTATACATGGAAGTTGAACAGTGCTCTACTCAATGATAACCTGGTCAAGGAAGAAATGAAGAAAGAAATTAAAGACTTCTTAGAATTTAATGAAAATGAAGGTACAACATACCCAAACTTATGGGACACAATGAAAGCTGTGCTAAGAAGAAAACTCATAGCTCTGAGTGCCTGCAGAAAGAAACAGGAGAGAGCATATATCAGCAGCTTGACAGCACACCTAAAAGCTCTAGAACAAAAAGAATCAAACACACCCAGGAGGAGTAGAAGGCAGGAAATAATCAAACTCAGATCTGAAATCAACCAAGTAGAAACAAAAAGGACCATAGAAAGAATCAACAGAACCAAAAGTTGGTTCTTAGAGAAAATCAACAAGATAGATAAACCCTTAGCCAGACTAACGAGAGGACACAGAGAGTCTGTCCAAATTAACAAAATCAGAAATGAAAAGGAAGACATAACTAAAGAATAAGAGGAAATTCAAAAAAAATCATCAGCTCCTACTACAAAAGGCTATATTCAACAAAACTTTAAAATCTGCAGGAAATGGACAATTTCCTAGACAGATACCAGGTACCGAAGTTAAATCAGGAACAAATAAACCATTTAAACAACCCCATAACTCCTAACGAAATAGAAGCAGTCATTAAAGGTCTCCCAACCAAAAAGAGCCCAGGTCCAGATGGGTTCAGTGCAGAATTCTATCAACCCTTCATAGAAGACCTCATACCAATACTATCCAAACTATTCCACAAAATTGAAACAGATGGAGCGCTACCGAATTCTTTCTATGAAGCCACAATTACTCTTATACCTAAACCACACAAAGACCCAACAAAGAAAGAGAACTTCAGACCTATTTCCCTTATGAATATCGACGTAAAAATACTCAATAAAATTCTGGCAAACCGAATCCAAGAGCACATCAAAACAATCATCCACCATGATCAAGTAGGCTTCATCCCAGGCATGCAGGGATAGTTTAATATACAGAAAACCATCAACGTGATCCATTATATAAACAAACTGAAAGAACAAAACCACATGATCATTTCATTAGACGCTGAGAAAGCATTTGACAAAATTCAACACCTCTTCATGATAAAAGTCCTGGAAAGAATAGGAATTCAAGGCCCATACCTAAACATAGTAAAAGCCATATACAGCAAACCAGTTGCTAACATTAAACTTAATGGAGAGAAACTTGAAGTAATCCCACTAAAATCAGGGAGTAGACAAGTTTGTTCACTCTCTCTCTACTTATTCAATATATTTCTTGAAGTTCTAGCCAGAGCAATCAGACAACGAAAGGAGATCAAAGGGATACAGATTGGAAAAGAAAAAGTTTAAATATCACTATTTGCAGATGATATGATAGTTTATTTAAGCAATCCCAAAAGTTCAACCAGAGAACTACTAAACCTGATAAACACCTTCAGCAAAGTGGCTGGGTATAAAATTAACTCAAATAAATCAGTAGCCTTCCTCTACACAAAAGAGAAATAAGCAGAGAAAGAAATTAGGGAAACGACACCCTTCATAATAGTCCCAAATAATATAAAATACCTCGGTGTGACTTTAACCAAGCAAGAAAAGGATCTGTATGATAGGAACTTCAAGACTCTGAAGAAAGAAATTGAAGAAGACCTCAGAAGATGGAAAGATCTCCCATGCTCATGGATTGGCGGGATTAATAGAGTAAAAATGGCCATTTTACCAAAAGTGATCTACAGATTCAATACAATCCCCATCAAAATACCAATCCAAATCTTCATAGAGTTAGAACAATTTGCAAATTCATCTGGAATAACAAAAAACCAAGGATAGCTAAAACTAATCTCAGCAATAAAAGGACTTCTTGGGGAATCACTATCCCTGACCTCAGGCAGTATTACAGAGCAATAGTGATAAAAACTGTATGGTATTGGTACAGAGACAGACAGATAGAGCAGTAGAATAGAATTGAAGACCCAGAAATGAAACCACACATCTATGGTTACTTGACTTTTGACAAAGAAGCCAAAACCATCCAATGGAAAAAAAATAGCATTTTCAGCACATGGTGTTGGTTCAACTGGAGGTCAGCATGTAGAAGAATGCAGATCGATCCATGCTTATCACCCTGTACAAAGCTTAAGTACAAGTGGATCAAGGACCTCCACATCAAACCAGATACACTCAAACTAATAGAAGAAAAGGTCGGGAAGCATCTCGAACACACGGGCACTGAAGAAAATTTCCTGAACAAAACACCAATGGCTTATGCTCTAAGATCCAGAATTGACAAATCAGATCTCATAAAAGTGCAAAGCTTCTGTAAGGCAAAGGACACTGTTGTTAAGACAAAAGGGCAACCAACAGATTGGGAAAAGATCTTTACCAATCCTACAACAGATAGAGGGCTTATATTTAAAATATACAAAGAACTCAAGAAGTTAGACCACAGGGAGACAAATAACCCTATAAAAAATGGGGTTCAGAGCTAAACAGAGAATTGACAGCTGAGGAATACCTAATGGCTGAGAAGCACCTAAAGAAATGTTCAACATCTTTAGTCATAAGGGAAATGCAAATCAAAACAACCCTGAGATTTCACCTCATACCAGTGAGAATGGCTAAGATCAAAAACTCAGGTGACAGCAAATGCCGGCGAGGATGTGGAGAAAGAGGAACACTCCTCCATTATTGGTGGGATTGCAGACTAGTACAACCATTCTGGAAATCAGTCTGGATGTTCCTCAGAATATTGGACATTGAACTACCTGAGGACCCAGCTATACCTCTCTTGGGAATATACCCAAAAGATGCCCCATCATATAACCAAGACACATGCTCCACTATGTTCATAGCAGCCTTATTTATAATAGCCAGAAGCTGGAAAGAACCCAGATGCCCTTCAACAGAGGAATGGATACAGAAAATGTGGTACATCTACACAATGGAATATTACTCAGCTATCAAAAACAATGACTTTATGAGATTCATAGGCAAATGGATGGAACTGGAAAATATCATCCTGAATGAGGTAACCCAATCACAGAAAAACACACATGGTATGCATTCATTGTTAAGTGGATATTAGCCCAAATGCTTGAATTACCCTAGATGCACAGAACACATGAAACTCAATAAGGATGACCAAAATGTGAATGGTTCACTCCTTCTGTAAAAGGGGAACAAGAATACCCTTGGCAGGGAATAGGGAGGCAAAGTTTAGAACAGAGGCAGAAGGAACACCCATTCAGAGCCTGCCCCACATGTGGCCTATACATATACAGCCACCAAACTAGATAAGATGGATGAAGCAAAGAAGTGCAGGCTGACAGGAACCAGATGTAGATCTCTCCTGAGAGGCACAGCCAGAATACAGCAAATACATAGGCGAATGCCATCAGCAAACCACTGAACTGAGAATAGGACCCCCGTTGAGGGAATCAAAGGACTGGAAGAGCTTGAAGGGGCTCGAGACCCCATATGAACAACAATGCCAAGCAACCAGAGCTTCCAGGGACTAAGCCACTACCCAAAGACTATACATGGACTGACCCTGAGCTCCAACTGCATAGGTAGCAATGAATAGCCTAGTAAGGGCACCAGTGGAAGTGGAAGCCCTTGGTCCTGCCAAGACTGAACCCCCAGTGAATTTAATTGTTGGGGGGAGTGTGGTAATATGGGGAGGGTGGGGAGGGGAACACCCACATAGAATGGGAGGGGGAAGGGTTAGGGGGATGTTGCCCCGGCAACCGGGAAGGGGAATAACAATCAAAATATAGATAAGAAATACACAAGTTAATAAAGAAAAAAAAAGACAAAATAGGAAAAAACAAAATAACTACCAAAAATTAGAATTAAAACATTTGAAGAAAAATTATAAGTGCCAATAAAAATCACATGCTTTTATGAAAATGCTCATATAGCAAATATTAACTTATCCAACGTTCTAAAAAAATGTTTTCTTCCAAATATGAAAGAGCTTAAAACATTCAAATCTACTGAATAAAGTATCAGTGGTGTATGTAAATTGATAATAAAATCAGAAGAAATTGTATTTCTACTAATTATAGGGAAACATTTATAGTTATTAGTAATTAAAAAATCAAAATGAAAACAAAGTTCTCTTTGTAAATTTTTGTTTATAAATGATAATAATTAGGGTCATATGAAGATCTGAAATTATAAAAATCATTATGAATAATTAGGTTTTTGTATCAAAGACATTTTAAGGAAAAAATTAATATTTACCTGGGGGTATAATTAACACTACCTATAGAGATTTATACACCATAATATTTCAATATAAAATAAAACAACCTAGAAATATCCTAAATGTCTGCTGCTATGGTTTTGATGAGTGTCTCCTGAAGGTCCATGCATACTGACTCTGTACCCAGAATGATACCTCTGGGGCTAGCTTTAGGCATGCAAGAGGTTGATCTAATTGAGAGTTTCCTGGAAGAAGATCATGAGAACACTCAACTGTTCTCTTCAGCTCTGCATCCTGTCTGTCTCCTCAGGTGTAAAAGTGAGTGGTTTGCTCAACCACCTATTTGCATTATAGCATACTAATCTTGCCAAAAGCCTATGGTCTTGGGTCACTAATTATTGTAACAGACTCTTTGAAATTCTGGGACAAAGACTATTGTGGCTTTCACAATGGTCTTCTATACACTGTGAAAAAAACAGGTGCTGTATTGTGAGGACATTCGGGCACCTTGTGGAACAATGAGGTAGTGCATCTTCTGCCCAAACTTCTCCCTCCATTCTACCGGGTCCTTTGATATTTTGTCTCCATCTGGCTTCCTGACTGCAACCTCTGATCTGAACAACTCACAAATAACCTGATTTGTATAACCTATCTGAGATAATAGAGATTTGTTTTCTAATGGGGACAGGGACATTTATTTAGAAATAAATAACCAATTTACTATCAAAAAATCTAACCTTATAAATAGAAAGTTAAAATCATAAGGAATCATACTATTTTTAATTTACCTAAAATTATATATCATGTATATAATTATGTATATAAAATATATATGTATATATATATATATATATATATACATGTGCACATATATAGATACATATATAGTTAAATGAAATTATGCCTTTTAGGCTAACAATGCTTCCTCACAAAAGCTGTAAATCGTCTAATGTCAATTCCCACTACAGACATGAGAAACCCTCTTTCAAGTTGTTAGTCAAGAGAATCTGAAGTAGAAATTTCTGATTTCTTTCTATATTCAGTTGTGTCAAATGATGAGAGAGGATATGAAGCAGAAACATGAGAGGATGTTTTCTAAAGCAGATACATGAGAGGGAATGTGATATTTTGCTGGAGCAGACTCTTGAGAGGGCATGCGATATTTGGAAAGAGTATAAATGAAACCACACTCTCAGTGAAAGCTTGTTCTTACATTGTGATACCATGCAATATTATGCTGGTCTTCACTGATCTTCTCCGGCCTTCGCTGATTTTTCACTGACTTTCGCTGACTATGCAATGCTTTGCTGGTCTTGCTTCTGTATTGATTTTCACTTCATAGAAATAAAGTTTTGTTACCCGGTATTCCAGCAGATTTTGGCTGCTTCCATGGACCCATGACAATTTGACAGAGCTTTGTAGTTTCTGCTAGATTGTGCTGCCACTACTGCTTTGTGTTTGTTGTTTGCTATTAGACTGGACTACTGATATCATGACAACAAAGATTGGAATTGCCTCCCAAAGAACTATTTCTTAACAGGTCCAAAATCCCCTTGTCCTATTAACCATCTTTCTACCCTACCTGTGGTCAGTGGGTTAAAAGGAAGGTTGAAGCATTTAAGAACCCTAAATAAAGTAAGTTTAGAGAAAAATGTAAGCCTACAAGAATCTAAGATACTCCCAAATCAAATAGGCTATTGTTGTTGTCGTTGGTTGTTTCCCAGAATTTGAAGATAAGTTTGTACTGCTGAAAACACTATGCCGTTTTAACACAGGATTCAGAGGAATCTAGCTGGATCTGACATGAAACATCCCTACTTAATGTCTTGGTTCATAGTACTAGAAGGTACTATGCAGTATGCCAAGGGAAGAAAGTGACCAATAGTCCTACCAACGTATAAACCCTGTTAACTACAAGAGTGACCAACATGGCAAGATATTCCTAAAGGTACAATAAGGACACTCCTATATTGATGCAAGCAACCATTTAATTTGACTAAAGGCCTGCTCAACCAGAGGAAAATCATACCTGGTAATGAAAATCTAGCCAAATAGCCATGGCCAGAGAGGTTATAGATTTTAGAGAAGAATCTGTTACCATCACTTTATTAATCAGCACAAATCATGACTGCATTCTAAAATATTTATCTTTATAGCCACAGATAAGTATAGCTCTTACTCTCCATCAAAGTGCTTCTCTTTGCAATGAAGACTATTAAAAAAAACCACAACTGTTCTTGCAATATCCAGTAATCAATGGAACTCTAAGGATCAGAGGATATCACAAAAGGGGGGGGCAGAAAGATTGTAAGAGTCCGAGGACCAGGAAGCTTGCTGTGAGATTTTTGTCTACTAGAAGTGACAGGGAGGCTACACCTCAGATACCAAAACAATATGACTACCTAAATAAGATTTGAGAAATAATAGATAATAGGGCTAGCAAACCCACATAGTGTTTACCATGAACCAGGGGCTATTCCGGGGACTTAGGTTTATTAATCTATGTACTCCTCACAACACTCTTAGGCCTGTGCAATCATCTCAGTTGGGACAGTGGAGACCCAAGAGTTAAACATACGCAGCTAAAGCAGAGCCAGTTTAAAAACCAACAGGTTTGGTTCTGCAGAGCTGCTTTAGACACTGCACAGGGTAGTGGGTATAACAAGACCCCACACCTTAACACAGCTGGCTTCATGATGCAAGCACTAGATGCCATCACCTTCCAACTTCCAAAAATGAAAAGAAAACCTCATCCATCAAAGCCCATAGTTTTTGGAAAGACTCTAATTGTACTAAACTTGCTATTTTAGAGCTCTGATAGTTCTGTTTCTGGCTAACTGTTCTTTTTTTTTTTTTTTTTTTTTTTTTAGTTCTTTTTTTTCCGGAGCTGGGACCAACCCAGGGCCTTGCGCTTCCCTAGGCAAAAGCTCTACCACTGATCTAAATCCCCAACCCCCTAACTGTTCTTTTTAACTGAAGTATGTTAAAACCTAGATAGTTGTGCTTTTAAGCTCACTCTGAAAAAGTTTCAGAGCTACACTGAGGTCCCAAACACCTAGTGTAGTCACCAGCCAACTAACATTTTTTTATTGATTTAAACCCATGTCTGAGCAGGCTTCTCTTATGAAGACACATAAGAGTAGATATTTGGCATTCTTCAGGTATTTTGTTAATTTTGTTTATATGTTATGCATACACACTTGTTTGTTCAATTGCTTGTGTTCCACTTGGTTTCCCCACTCTTCTATTGTTAATACACCCCAGCTTAGGGAATGACACTACCCACAATGGACTGTCTTTCTATATCCATTAGTAAAGGTAATCTCAGATATGCCTACAAACCAAACCAATGCAACCAACTCTTTCTTGAGAATCTCTTCCAAGGTTATTCCAGGTTGTGTCCAGTTGACAATTGAAATTAACTGGCCTATGATCTCAGAAAACAATGTAAGGTTACACAGAGGGCACAGAGGGAAGTAGTTGGGGGTGCCAGAATGAGGTAATTCGGTGACCAGAGATGCATAAAGAAAAAATAAAAACAGTCCATTACAATGATGACATGGGAATTGGCTGTGGGTAGAGATGAGGCTCTGTTCAGTTTCTCATTCAGCATACGTAAATGTGAGTTTGATTACATCATATAGATAGCAAGAAGCTTCCCTCAAAAAATTAGGCTGCAAATTAATATTAGAATGTGCTGCTGTAAATTGATGCATATGAATTAAACGTGAAAGCATAGTCTCTGTAAAGAGTAGGAAAGAGGTAAGAGGCTACATAATAAGAAATAAGAAAATGGGGTGAAGTAAAAATCGGGAAAAAAATAGGAGTTAAAGAAAATCGATACATGGGCTTGAAAGATGAGCTAAGGATGAAAACTGTGTTTTGGAGTCAGGTGTCTAGAGAAAAGGTTGCTATTACAAAAGTACGTGTGGAATCATTTTTAAAGAGAAAGGGAGCAGAGAGTGGAAGGAGTTTGTTTTTCGAAAGTAAGGATCAGCATGGCCCTAAGGAGTCTGTGGGGCAGAAATGAGGAAGAAATGCTATTGGTGGTGTGGATCTAGAACGTAGAGACGGCTTAGCTAAGGGAGGGTAGACTTGAGAGTGTTCACGGCATTCCAGGCAGGTAGACTTGAGAGTGTTCACGGCATTCCAGGCAGGTAGATGTGAGTGCATTCATTCTTCTCGCATCTCTGTGACACAACGTCTAATGTGTCAATTTAAGAAGACAAGAGTTTATCTTGGTTCCTGTTTTCAGATGATTAGAGTTCGTCCTATTCGGGAGACTTGTTATCTCAGGTCACAGAACCAGGTAGGCAGTTCACATGGCAACTGACCAGGAAGCAGAGAGATCAGACTTGAACCAAGGTTCTGACCCTAAAAGACGCTTCCCTAGAAGCTTGAGCACACCGTCAGTCTCCACTTCTTACAATGTCCCTTATTCTTCAAAATGACCTCATAGCCTGGAAACCAAGTGTTCAAATCATGGCCCTATGAAGCACATGTCAGATTCAAACAACAGAATGAAGGATGATGAGATAACCCAGATGATTAGAAAATAATTAAGGCAGCCATCAAGGACACACCAAAGTTAATCCAGAATAGTCAGAGGAGAACCCAGTATGTCCCCTTTGCAGAATAAGATACATTGACTTTCCTGCAATTATTATATGGACAGATACTAAACTGTGATTGGGCAGACTTGTTAATTCATGGTCTAAGTATTACAATACCAACACCTTCTTTCTGTAGTCTCAATCCTGACTAGGCTACCATATGCTCTTCAGTCTTCAGAGTCCAAATCACCTTTTGTTTTTAACTATAGCAATGAACTGTTCTCTTGACTCTCCTTTGGTATGTGACCAGGGCAAGACACTTTGAAGCATTAGTAGGTTTGGTCTTAAACTTTATATCTTTTTTAAATTTCTTTTTTATTGGATATTTTATTTATTTACACTTCAAATGTTATCCCATTTCCTGGTTTCCCCTCTGCAAACCCGCTATCACATCCCTCTCCCCCTGGTTCTATGAGGCTGCTCCCCCACTCATCCACTTCTGCCTCACTGCCCTAGCATTCCCCTACAATGGGGCATTGAGCCTGTACAAGACTAAGGGCCTCCCCACCCACTGATGCCAGATAAGGTCAACCTCTGCTACATGTGCAGCTGGAGCCGTGGGTCCCTCCATGTGGACTCTTTAGTTGATGGTTTCATCCCTGGGAGCTCTGGCATTTCTGGTTGGTTAATATTGCTATTCTTCCTATGGGATTGTAAACCCCTTCTGCTCCTTCAGTTCTTCCCCTAACTCCTGCATTGGGGTCCCTGTGATCAGACCAATGGTTGACTGGAAGCATCTGCATTTGTATTGGTCAGGGCCTGGCAGAGGATCTCAGGACACAGCTATTTCAGATTCCCATCAGGAAACATTTCTTGGCATCAGCAATAATGTCTCATTTGGTGACTGCATATGGAATAGATCCCCATGTGGGGAAGTCTCTGGATGGTCTTTCCTTCAGTCTCTGTTCCACTCTTTGTCCCTGTATTTCCTTTAGACAGGAGCAATTCTGGGTTAAAACTTTGGAGATGGATGGGTGGCACCACCCCTCAATCGGGGGCCGTGCTTACCTTCTGGATATGGTTTCTATAGGTTTTCTCTCCCCTTTGTTGGATCATCCCCATTGGGTCCTCGGAGTCTCTTGCTTTCCTGGCGTCTGGAACTTTCTGGTGGCTATCCCCAGTTCCCCATCTCCCATTGCTACATACCTCTATTCAATTTCCTGATCCTCTGT
Source organism: Rattus rattus (assembly GCF_011064425.1). Taxonomy (NCBI): domain Eukaryota; kingdom Metazoa; phylum Chordata; class Mammalia; order Rodentia; family Muridae; genus Rattus; species Rattus rattus. The sequence continues at coordinate 196,362,574 of NC_046155.1, read as the reverse complement.
ACATCTCCTTCATCTTCCCCCATACCTGATCCTGCCCCCGTTTTCCTCTCCCCAAGTCCCTCCCACCCTCTACATTACATGAGTATTTTGTTCCCCCTTCTAAGTAGCACCCACACTTTGGTCTTTCTTCTTCTTGAGCTTCATGTGCTCTGTGACTTGTATCTTGGGTAATCCAAGCTTTTGGGCTAATATTCACTTATCAGTAAGTATATACTATGTGTGTTATTTTGTGACTGGGTTACCTCACTCAGGATGATATTTTCTAGTTCCAGCAATTTGCTTGCTAATTTCATGAAGTCATTGTTTTTAATAGCTGAGTATTCCATTGTGTCATTGTACCTAATTTTCTGTATCCATTCCTATGTTGAGGAACAACTGGGTTGCTTCTAGCTTTTGGCTATTATAAATAAGGATGCTGTGAACATAGTGGAGCATGTGTCTTTGTTATATGTTGGAGCATTTTTTGGTATATGCCCAGGAATAGTATAGCTGGGTCGTCAGGTCCAATATTCTGAGGAACTGCCAGACTGATTTCCAAAGTAGTTGTACCAGCTTGCAATCCCACCAACAACGGAGGAGTGTTTCTCTTTCTCCACATCCTCACCAGCATCTGTTGTCACCTGACATTTTGCTCTTAGCCATTCTGATTGGTATGAGGTGGAATCTCAGGGTTGTTTTGATTTGCATCTCCCTGATGTCTGAGGATGTTGAACATTTCTTTATGTGCTTCTCAGAAATTTGATATTCCTCAGTTAAGAATTCTTTGTTTAGCTTTGTACTCCAGTTTTAATAGGGTTATTTGATTCTCTGGATTCTAACTTCTTTGTATGTATTAGATATTAGCCCTCTGTCAGATACAGGACTGGTAAGATCTCTGAATCTGTTGATTGTCGTTTTGTCCTAATGACAGTGTTCTTTGCCTTACAGAAGCTTTTCAATTTTATGAGATCCCATTTGTTGATTGTTGATCTTACAACTTAGCCCATTGGTATTCTGTTCAGAAAAATTTCCCCTGTGCCCATGTGTTCAAGGTTCTTTCCCACTTTCTCTTGTATTAGTTTCAGTGTATCTGGTTTTGTATGGAGACACTTGGTCAACTTGGAATTGAGCTTTGCACAAGGAGATAAGTATAAATCAGTTTGCGTTCTTCTACCTTGAGAACTATATAACCATGATCCCATATTCTGCCCTGTATCTTCCACATCTGAGCATATAAAGAGTAACAGACTCAAAGACAATCCAAAAAGCCTGGCAGGTGAGCAGATAATTTTAGTAATAATGTTTCACAGGATCTTAGACCACTGATTTCTCTCTATGACTTGTACCCCAATGTGCTTCTGCTTTAAGGCACTTATTATTGTAATAACAGAGGTTACCTGCAAATCACCACTCCATTGCTAATTGTTTCTTTTACAAATGATCTTGAATGTATTTTAAAGGCTCTTCAAGAAAGGTAGGTGCTGTGAAACTAGAAATGGCTATATCAAAGGCAGGTTTGTGAACATGAACATTGGAAAGGAGCTTACTAAGACTTCCCATCTATTATGTAGTATCCACCCACTGAGTAATGCCATGTGATATGGTTACAGCAAGTAAGGATTCAATCTACATTCAGATCAGTGGAGATCAAGGCAAGAGTGTTTGCATAATGAACTGTAGACCCATCAGTGTGGGAGCAAAATAACAGCAAATTAACAGACTTTCCTAGAGAGATTCATTTGTAAATGTCAACTCCACCATGTCATGGTTACACATATCTGAAAGAGTTAGCTATATTCTTTATTCTTGGTTTCTTCAAATGTCTCCTTCACAGATTGGTGGAGGAATCATGGCTCTATCATAGTTATTTAGGAGAAATTAAACAGTATTACATATGTATGATTAACTAATAGAGTAGGGGCATTTATGATGCTGGAGTTATATCTCTTCCCCATATAAACACAGCAAATGCGTCTATGGAAGCAGTACAATAGGCTTTGCATTGGGGGTTGGAGGTGGCTGCTGCTTCTCTGCCATCAAACCACATGCATTCCCTTTATTACCCAGAGATGCATGGACCAGGGAAGGCAAAGTTGGCTACCAAACTACAGATGATTATGTTCCCACAGGCCATGTGTACTCCAGGATGTAAATGTGGCTCATCACAGAACCATAAACATAACTAAAACATGAGCGCTCTCTTTTGTAGGTATTTTCTAACTCAACTGTGCCTGTCTCAAACTTGAACTTTGTCGCTTACAGCATCTTGACAGGATATCAAAAGTTTGCACAAGCCTACGTGAGTGGCTCACCTTACATTCTCTTTTAAAGATGTGGAGACATAAAATATTAATTAGATGCTGTGTGCCTCCAGTTCTAATCACTGAGGCATCATCTTAGGGCATTTTGTCTGCATGCTGACAAAGATTCTTTTCTAACATCAGGGTGAAAGATTTTAGAAACACTTAAAGACAGGCATTTTAGTATTAAAAGAAATTGGGCTTTGGGGAAAGTGGTTTTACTAATCAAATCTGAAGGCATGAAGTTGTCAGGCTTAGAGAAGCTGTATTGAGTCACTCCACATGGGAGCCTATGGAAATAAATGCTGGTTTAAAGTAAGATGCTAAGTATGGGCTGAATGGAAGGCCTACTTCAATTTCTACTGCACCATGAAGAGAATGGCAGCAGGTTTAGAATATGCAGGTGATATGAACATTATCCTCAGGAACAAAGTAATAAGAAGAGGAGGACTTATATTTATTCTTGGGGTTTCTTTCCTTTTTGTTTAATGCTAGAATCATGTATTCTATCACAAATGGTTTGATTTACTTTTGTTTTGTTTATTTCAAGTATGGTTTACTGTGTATTTAAAGGATATAATATGATGGCAAAAAATATACAAGAGACACATAAAATGAGTTACTGGAGAGAACTACACAAAAGAAAACCTGCTGTGTTTTAAGACCACCTTGAAATGCCCTACACGGGCTAGAGCACCATTCTTGATTATGTCTACTAGTCAATAAAGTCAATGTAGTCAGCACCAACACACAATCACATCACCAACTCCTCCAGTGTTTTCCATCCTCAGTATTCTATTCCGTCTCCTAGAGCCCTCTTACCTTCTGATGTTTTGGGAACTATTAGCAATATTTGCCAAGCTGAGGCACTGCCAAATTGTCCATTTCCTTAATAGTGAGCAAAATTTGTCTATGAAAAATCACCTTTGGCCCAGAATAATCACACCATGGGTTTTGATTCATCCATAGACATGTAGAGATGGCATTGAAGGCAGTTGCCATTGAGGAGGTACACAGGACATCTCTGTGCTATCTCACATTGGTGTTGCAAGTTCATTGGAATCCACACGAGAGTCACACAATATTTACATTTACTCCTCCTGTTGTCCTTTCCCAAGGAAATGCATTGTATGTGTGGAAAGGGAAGAAGGTATTAGCTTCTCAAAGTAAGGCTATAATCCTATGCAAATAGAATGACCTCAGTGACTCGTGGAAGTTTCCAGTGCCTGAATTTCAAGGTGGCTTAGAGACAGATATATTTCATGGAAGTGGCCAACTGCCTCAGCCATGCTGCACTAGAAGGCTCTTCAGAGAAATAAAGCATCTTCAATGTCAGTTTACAAGACGTTTTTAGGGGAATCATATCCACAATCTCAAAGAACAGAGCTGGGCGATATATGTACTTATGAGTTTTTCTTTCTCAAATGAGGTGATGAATTTTCAGGACAAGCTCAAAGCTCTTACTTATTTTCTTCCCCAAATGCCTCAAGATATGAGCTAGTACAGAATAAATTGATCTGAAGGAATGCTGGCTTAAGAAACTAAAATATCCATACCTGGGGTGATAAAACAGCTGTGAGAAATAGAAATACATTTTATAGATGTGGTGAAACCCATCGGCCAGTGTAATCATTTTAAAATAAAGCAAGGTTCTGCTTTAGTGACAGCATCTAGTACCCTGCTCTCCACTTAGTAACTGTTCAATAAATAAGTGACAACAGACTCAGTGTTATGCAACAGACTGGGGTCAAATTAATAGTTGAAAAAGTAGAGAAAAGGTAGCCATAAAATGCTTTGATTGAGCATTTCATGAAACAGTTTGAGACTCCTTGAAGTTAAATATGGAATGGTCCCAGAATGTCCAGGTCAAAAATGCATCTGAGCATTAGAAGAAATGAACTCCAGAAAAACTAGGTCATTTTCTAGTCACACTGGAAACTTGAAAATTGTAGAAAATAGTATTAGAGATTAAACAGTAGATGCTATCCATTCTAACCAGAAAAGCAGTTTTGTGTAACTATCAATGTCTTTTTCTCTAAATTAGACATACACGTCATACTAAAGATCTCACAGCAAAGCGTCTGGCTCCAGGCTTATGATCCATCCTAACAGATGGAAATATTGGGGCCTCTAAAAATAGCTACCCTTTCTTGAACATTAGCCAAAGCTCCGAGTTTATACTAATTAAATATATATTAAAAGTTAGATGTTGATACGACAGTCTTCAGCAATATATGAAAATAATATTTCTAGTAAAGGAGAAAATAACTCTTAATTACCAAAGTAAGTGTATAAACTCTGAACCTAGTAATCTTAAGTATGTACTGGGGGCTGGTAGTTAAGCTGCCTTCTCTGTGGATAATGAACAGTGGTTGAAGAGGAAAGGTTTAGCACGCAGGAGAGCAATGCTTAGTACCCGTGCTGTTCTCCATAGCCCTTCCATTTAGTATCACATGAATTTTCTATGGGCAAAATTTTTGCCATGGAGAAAATGTAACATATTACTGACATTAAAAATATGCCTGTTTTTGTACTCTGAGATAACCTAATGAGAGACCAGAAGTGGAGTGATGGATTTTAAGTACTTTCATAACGCAGAGATCTGTCCCCAAACCAACAGATAGTTGTTTTGTTTCTTTTTTCCCCTTATGTTGAAATATATTTCTGCCTCACTTAGTATATCTTGACTATAGTTTTCTCTCCCTCTACTCCAAGTTCTTTTTTACTTCTTCTCCCAAACAGATCCACTTGCTTTCTGTCTCTCATTAGAAAACAAACAAGCTTCTAAGGGATGATAAAACAAAGTGTTACAGGTTGCAATGAAACAAAACAAACAAACAGAGTGTAAAGAACCCAAGAGAAAGCACAGGAATCAGAGACCCACTCAGGAATTCCCTAAGAACTCTAACCTGGAGGATGTAACGTGAGCAAAACTGTGCATGCTCTATAAATGTTGCCTCAGTCCCTGGGAGATCATATGAGCTTCGCTCAAGTTGATTTAGAGGAATTTGTTTACTTTAGAGGAAGTTCTGATCCCCTCTGGAATTCCACCTTTTCTGCTTCTCTTTTGCTGAGTTTCCTGATTCCTGGAGAGGGATTTGGTGGAGACATTCCATTTAGGGTTGAGTGTTCCAACGTCTCTCACTGTACATATTGTCTGACTGCGAGTCTCTGTATTTATTCTTACCTGGTGCAGGAGGGAACTTCTCTGGAGATGACTGAGCACTGAACTATGAGTCTAGCAGAATGTCATTAGGGCTCATTTTATTGCGCCATATTTCTTTTAGAACAGTACTATTTGATTCTACCCTAGGTCCCTGGGGTATCTAGTTCTTGGTCACCCACACTGTGTCCAATATGGGACCTCTTTCACTGAACATGCCTTAAGTCAATTCAGATCTTGGTTGGTTTCTCTCCCAAGCACTGTCACCATTGTATCAGTGTACCTTGCAGGCAGTGTACCATCAAAGAGCTTGTGGCTGGGTTGGTGTTTACTCATCTCTTTTGGTAGCATGCGAAGTACCTTTCTGTACTAAATAAATATGCTAGTGCATAGGGGTGAAGGTCCACGGAGGCACCTGCTCAACTTTCAGTGAGTTGTGTGGATTTTGTCTCCAGCAATCAGCCTTGCTGACATATTTTGGAGAGTGACCTATTGTCTTGACTACAGTCTGGGTTGTTTGGGAATTGACATGGGAATCACTTTGGCCACAACTTGATTAGATATAACCCAATCCAAGTATTGGAAGTTCATTTGGTGACAGGAGAAGGAAGTCTGTCTCTACCATCATTTGGTGATTTCATGTAGATCACCTTTATATATGTATATATTTCATGAAGTTTGTATTGTTTATACATACATCTAAAATGGCTCTTACTTTTAGTTGTCTCTCCATATATTATCTCCCTCACCCATCTCCATCCTCACTTGATTTTTCCTGTTCCAGCATCCCTAATCCCGCTGTAACTATCTATTCTGTTTCCATTTACTAGAAATATCTACTGTCCCTCCTAGTCACTTACTGTAAACCTAACCTCTGTGTTTCTATGAGTATAGTTTGCTTATTAACAGCTAATAATCACATATAAGCATATAAACATCATATTTTTTCTTAACCTGGGACGCCTCACTCAGGGTGATTTTTTCTCTAGTTCCACTACTTACCTGAAATTGTCATAGTTTTTTTAGTGGCCAAGTAAAACTCCACTGTGTAAATGTATCAGATTTTCTTCATCCATTTTCTTATCAAGGGAGATCTAGGTTGCTTCCAATTTCTGTTATTATGAATAGAGTAGGGATTGACATGGTTGAGCAAGTGTCTCTGTGGTATGATGAAGCATCCTTTGGGAATATGCCCAAAATTGGTATAGCTAAATCTTGAGGTAGATCTATTCCTGTCTTCCTGAAGCACCAACACGGTATAAGTTTTCTGTATAAGTTTTCACTCCCACCCAAAGTGGAGGAGTGTTTCTCTTACTCCACACCCTTGTCAGAATAATCTGTCACTTATTTTGTTGATTTTAGCTATTCTGACAGGTGTAAAATGGAATCTCAAAGTAGTTTTAATTTGCATTCCCCTGATGGCTAAGGATGGTGAACATTTCTTTAAGCATTTCTTGGTAATTTGAATTTCCTCTTTTGAGAATTCTGTTTAAATCATTACCCCATTTTAAATTGGGTTATTAGTTTTCCTTTGCTTTCTTATGGAATTAGCCTTCGATCAGATGTGTAGTTGATAAAACTTGTTTCCTATTTTGCAGGCCATTGCTCTGTCTAAATGACAGTGTCCTTTGCTGCATGGAAGCTTTTCTATTTCAATTGTATGGATCTCACTGGACAGTATGGTGAGGAGTCGGAAGACCAAGCATTAATAGAAATGCTTCTTTACTGCACCTTAAGCTGTGCTCCTGAAGCTTCAGATTCAGTGAGATACTATTGGCATATATGATTTGTGTAGATAGATGATAGATAGATAGATAGATAGATAGATAGATGATAGATGATAGATACATGGATAGATAGGTAGATAGATAGATGGACAAATCGATAGATAGATAGATGATAGATAGATGATAGATAGATAGATAGATAGATAGATGATAGATAGATAGATAGATGATAGATAGATAGATAGATAGATAGATAGATAGATAGATAGATCAATAGATAGATGATAGATAAATGGATAGATAGGTAGATAGATAGATGGACAAATCGATAGATAGATAGATAGATGATAGATAGATAGATAGATAGATAGATAGATAGATAGATACATGGATAGATAGGTAGATAGATAGATGGACAAATCGATAGATAGATAGATAGATAGATAGATAGATAGATAGATAGATAGATAGATAGATGATAGATAGATGATAGATAGATAGATAGATACATGGATAGATAGGTAGATAGATAGATGGACAAATCGATAGATAGATAGATGATAGATAGGTAGATGATAGATAGATAGATAGATAGATAGATAGATAGATAGATAGATAGACAGACAGACAGAATAGATAAGCATGAGCCTTTGAGAGCCAGAAGAATACTATCATGCTTTTGATTTCAAATGTTCTCATGAACACACTTCTACTAAAAGTTTGGTTGTCAGCCTGTGATACTATTGTAAGGTTGTTGATGCCTAGTGAGAAAATTTAGATCACTGAATACACATATTTGAAGAGGATATTGGGGTCCTCTCCCCTCTGTCTTTGTTTCTTGGATGCTGTAACATGAGAAGATCTTTTCTATCCCTCTTATCATTATAGCCTATGCCATTACCAAATCAAAGTTGTAGCGCTAAAGGTCCAAGAACTAAAACCTCTGAAACTATGAGTGAAAATAAACCTTTTACCTTATAATTTCCTGAACCTCAGGTATTAGTCACAGTTGCAGAAAAATGACTAATGAAGGTGTCTTACAGTGGTATCTCTAAAACTGGTAAGATAAAATCTTTCCTATGAGAAGTATTTTACATAGCAATGTATGGCCAAAGATCCTCACTAAATCATCTCCCACTCTCACTATTGCTCTAATATTATTGTTAGGACTACTCTTTAGTATTGTGATGATTCAGAATACTTTTGACCCAGATCCATGCAGCTAACTGGTTCTTGCATATTTTAAGACTTGTCTCAAATTGAGTTCTCTGATAACTGTCTGAGATGATGCATTAGATGTAGGCTTCCATAAAACAAAACAAAACACCAAAGAAAACCCCAACAACACAGGAAGTGCCTTAAACAAAAGAAACTAACACAGTACTGAAGAATAACTTTTAATGGTCCAGGTACCGAGCAATCTTGTTCCTCATAAAAGCTTTCTTCTTAGTCTGTAGATGACTATTTGAATTCTCCTTATGAATTCTTTTGGTCTTTCTTTGATGATGATGATTATGGTGATGATGATGATGATGATGATTATTATTATGATTGCTTCATTAATCTGATAAGTTATAAGCTTCCCTGCCCACCACAGGTGAGTATTTTTAGTTTACACCTCTGAGGAAACAGAGACGGGAAAAAGTGGCAAATGAGATGGATTGCAGTATGTTCTTGCCTAGGGCTTCCTCTTCTCCAGGAAGAACTCTGGAACCAAAAGAGTTCTTCAGGGAGTTCCAAGTGACAGACAGAGCTACATGTTCATAAGCTCCTGGCAGACACAATTCAGAACCTTCCTCAGGAAAGGGATAAAAATTAAATTATTGCTGTTCCCGGTGTCTGATAGACAATCCCTGTAAATTACCCATGACTGGCACTGCTTAGGTGACCAAGAAACTGAGACTAGATAGCCCAGGGACCTAGTGTAGAATAATATATATATATATATATATATATATATATATATGTATATGTATGTATTACTATTATATATATCCCTAATGAAATTCTGCTATACTCATAGACCTTGCTCAGCCATCTCCAGGAAAGCTTCTTCCTGCAGCAGATAATAATAAAGACAGAAGCCCTACAGTCAGAAAATATGCAGAAAGAGAGAGTGGAGGAGAGAGACAGACCTTGGAACACTCAGCCTAAGTGGAATGCCTCCATCAAATCCCTCCCAGAGGAGAAGCAGAAAGAATGATACTATTGTGACCTGTTAGCAAGGAGTGTTCACAGCTAATGGGGGAGCGAACGCGGTGCATAAAATGCTACAGTATCCCTTCCATCCTCATCCACTTGCTTTTACATAAGTTTGTCCCAAAGCATAAGATGTCTGTTTCAATTAAACCCTCTGCAAAGTCATTAAGCACAGGCAAGAAGAGGAGGATGGACTATGAGGAGTACTCCGTAATCAAATGGACTTTGTTCTGTAGACTTAGCAACATAGATGAACTCTGACCTCAAAGTCCTCACTCAATCTTGAACCCCCCTACATATGTTCTTGCTCTTTCTCGGGGTCATGCTCCTCAGTTATGGCTTGGTCCTGATAAGGAGACCTCATGGGGCTCAGAATTCAGGTATTAATATGCACTTACCTTTGATTAAGTTCTATTTGGAGACCCCCACCTTTTTCACTTTTGACAGTAGATTAGGTTCCTTGGGTTAAAATATTACTAAAATGAATAAATAGTCACATTGAGCCTCTGCTTATGTCTCTTTTCAGTGAATAAATATTTAATAACTAAATCCTTTCCTTCCTCTTAAATTAAATTTGCATGTAGCAGTGCATACCCTATGCCTTCCAATGATCTACTACTCTACCCCAACTGTATCATGGGTGAGCATTTAAACAACTATACCCATACCTGCCAGAGGAAGTCCATCCAACACCTCATAAGTCCTCATTAACTGAGCAGCTGTCAAAAAAAGCCCTCATGAATTTTCATTAGCTCTTTTCCTTCTAGGGGCCTTTAGTACTAACTGTCTTTAGTTAAACAATCTGGAAAGAGACTAAGGTGGAGAATTCCGGGTAGAAATGTATGGTGAAATAATTTCAGCAAGTATAGTTAGAAGGAAGTACAAGAAACAAAATTGGACAGCAGACAAAGCTAGTTTAAAATGTAGTAGCAACCCAGGCCATAGACAGCCCCAAGAGGAGATCAATGAGCGTTAAAGGGTAGGGACTGCCTTAGTATGTCCATATCTGCCATGGACAGATTCTCCTTCAAGAGAGAAGAGATGTAATTTCAAAAGAATAGTTCCCTGAGTTATAGAACAATTCTTCTGAGAGAAACAGCTGTCCTTTAGCAGCCTCTATCATCAGCAGATGGGCCAGGGATGCCTGGACACTAAAGATAGAATCTGGACAGATTATCATGAGATCCACTTTACCACAACTCACATTTAAAATTTCAGTACAGCAGGATAAGTTTTTCTCTTGTTCTCCTGATCCACCCTTTTTTTCTACTGTATATCACATACAGCTGAACCAGGAGAGGTCTCCTTATGATATACATTCTTAAATTTCTATATTTTTCTTGACCCAATGTCTTAGTTAGGGCTTTACTGCTGTGAAGAGATACCATGACCAAGTCAACTCATATAGGACAACATTTAGTTGGGGCTGGCTTACAGGCTCAGAGGTTCAGTCCATTATCTTCAAGGTGGGAGCATGGCAGTGTCAGGAAGACATGGGGCTAAAGGAGCTGAGAGTTCTACATCTTGTTCCAAAGGCAAAAAGGAGAAGGCTAGGATGAGGGTATTAAAACCTATGCCCACGGTGACACACCTTCCAACAAGGCCACACCTAATCGTGCCAAGACCTGAGCCAAGGATATACAAACCATCATACCCAATTAATCATACTTTTAATTGTAGGCTCATTGGTGTGGTTGTTGTATTAAAGTCTTTTTGTCAAATTTTAAGCTGACAAAGGGAGTGGTCATGACATATTTGTCCATTATCTCACCTCTTCTATATAAAGGAAGGCTTGGTATATGATAGTGCTTAGTCAATATTTATTTTAATTAATATTGCTTTGATGAGTTGCTGTCTGGTATGTTGCTAACTATAAAAGATGGCATCTGTCTATGGTTAACTCACCTCAGTAGCTATTATAAAGAATTGATTTCTATGAGGAAGCATAATGATTTCTTGTTGTGGAGTATTATATTTTTAGGCAAAATTCACAGCTTCTGGAAAGTTACACATAAAACTGTGGCAGAAGTGAGATAATGACCCAACTGTAGCACTGTCATGGTAACTGCTGAAATCAATGCTGTGTGAGATGCGAGCACCACGAGCTATATTTTAAGAGGATGCAAGGCAAACAGCCAGTCCTACCAACAGGAGCTCTCCTTCCTTGCTGAAGGGAATGTAAAGCAAGCCAGTACCATCGTTATGGAAAGACAACTGAGCAGTCTCTTCTAATCACACAATCCAGCATATAACACAGTCTGCCTAAGAAAGTCAAAATAGCATGACTACCCAAAAAGTCACACGAAACAGAGGTATTTAATGCAGAATTACTCAAACTAGCCAAAACTTACAAGCAACCAAGATATCCTTCAGCAGATGTGGATAATGAAGCCCCAATCCCTGCAAACAATTAAATATCAGCTTGCACTGGAAAGAGATGAGTTAGTTATCTAGCCATGAATAAAATGCAGGAAAGAAATTTGCATTCATACTGCTTTGTGAAAAGAAGAAGGCAATGTGAAGTGGGAATATACATTACATTTAATGTATATTAATATGGCATTCTATGGCAGGCAAAGAGCAGAAACTAAATAGACAGGGGTCCAGGATATTTAAATCAGTGTGAATATTCTGACTGATGCTATAAAAGTTTACATGTGTCATTAAATACTCAACTAAAACCACATAATGAAGAAAACCCAGTGGAAACAATCAGCTGTGAACTTAAGAACAGCCCGTCCGTGCAGGTGGGCCAATCCCAACACATCATCTCTGCTGGACGACGTTGGTAGTTGAGGAGCCATGGATGCATGAAGTCACAGACTGTGAGAAGAATCTCCATAGCTTTCACTCAGCACTGTCATGAGCACTAAAGCTCTCTGAAAATTAAGTCTTCATTTAAACAAAGAGATGGTCTGCTGTTCTGTAGCTGTAAAAGAAGCACTTACTAAAGCTAGATCTACTTTTCTTCATGCAACTTGAATTTATGTTATTGCCCCATGCTTGTTAACCATGCCGCTGTAAGCTTACAGTTCGGAGTGCCTTGAAAGGCTCACACATCCATTCTAAATGTCTGCTGGGAGAGAAGCAATTCTTCATCTTATATATGCAAGATGGATCCTTACAACTGACACTTCCACAAAGGCTCACTGTTCGTCTCATAAAAGGGAGAAGATTCTGAGAGAACATTGACCCAGCCTGTCAATTCCATGCTCTGTCGCTGTGAATTAAAAGTGTATGTTAAGAGGTGAGTATAACGTGTCCCAAAGCACTGGACCTGCCAAGTGCTTCGTTGTGGAAATCGTCATCTCAAAATCTGGTGAATATAAATCTGGATTGTAAAAGAGCTACCTCTCCAGGGGGAATCTCAAAAAGCAATAGACCATGTTCCACATACTATCCCCCTCCCTCTACCACACTTTCAATAAAACACTTAGTATTTTCCAGCATTTATAAAATTGAACCCACTTTATTTTGATTCAACAAACGAGTGCATTGTGTGTTCTGTGCTGCTGGTGTTCTGAGTGCGTTACAATGTGAACATTTATTTTGGATATATAAATTTATGTTTTCTGTTGCCATTAGAAAACATTCTGACCAAAAAAAAAAATTGGAGGAGATAGGGTTTATTTATTTCAACTTACACGTTCAGTAATCGTCATCATGGAGGGAAGCCAGGGTAGGGGCTCAAGGTGGGAACTTGGGGCAGAAACTGCGGATGAAGGCTGCTAGTGGCTCGCCCTTCAGCTTATGCTCAACTTTATTACGCAGTTCAAAACCCCCTGACTGTGGATGGCACCGCTCACAGTGCACTGGGCATTCCAAAATAAGTTAGTGCTCAAAATGGTGGACCACAGTCTTACCTTCAGGCCATTCTGATCTAGACCCTTCTTTTTCCAGGTGACGCTAGGTTATGTCAGACTGACAATGAAAAGTAACAGGGACACTCTACCTCTTGCCAGCTTGACTCACAAACACACCAGTATTGAACCATAACCTTTCCTCAGCATCTTATATTAATAGCATAGAATAAAATATAGCACAAATATTTAAAGTCCCCTGCTCTTTACAAAATTCTACCCAGCATCTTTTAAAACTTCAAAATCTTTTACCTGTGGATTTCTATAAAAAAAAAAAACAACATAAGACTTGGAGATTTTTTTATTTAAGAAAAATGATAAAAATTCTAAATAAATAAAATCAAAGCAAAACCCACAAATTCAACCGTTTAAATCAAAGTCTCCAGCAAATAGTCCAATATCTAGGACTTACTCATGGCCTTTTAAGTCTCAAAAGGCTTAGACAGCCTCCGTAACTGTCTATGCCACCACACAGAACACATAGCTTATCTCTTAGACTCAGTACAGCTCTACTAAACCTTGTTGTCTTAGTTAGGGTTTTACTGCTGTGAACAGATACAATGAACAAAGCAAATTTTATAAGGATAACATTTAACTGGGGATGGCTTACAGGTTTAGAGGTTCAGTCCATTATCATCAAGGCAGGAGCATGGCAGCACCCAGGCAGGCATGGTGCAGGAGGAGCTGAGAGTTCTACATCTTATTCTGAAGGCAAACAGGAGGAGACTGGCATCCTCAGACAGAAGAAAGATCTCAAAGCCCACACCCACAGTGGCACACTTCCTCCAAAAAAGCCATTCCTCCAAATAGAGCCACTCCCTGGGACAAGCTTATATAAATCACCACACTACCCTCTTTTTATAGGTGCCCCATGGTACCAGCAACTCTAACATCCTGGTTCTTCAATGCCATTGAGAACTTACATTTACCAATAGCATCTCCTGGCCTCTTTTCAGGCCTTTCTACTCTGCCACATGGTCTATGCCTCAACAACACTCTGTCTCTGTAACCCCATCAAACTTGCATTTCTCGTGTCTTCGAGACTACTGCCAGGTGGAAAGCTCTTATGCACTGCCAAGTTCTTGCTAATAGATTGAGATGAAGCATTAGTCTCTCTGCTCACAGCTTCTGCATGCTGACCCTGGAGAAACAAGTTTCAGAAGATGTTATATAAATAACACTGGCCTCTTATTAATCACAATTGATCTTTCAGACCTAGTTGACAAGCATCCATTGTCTTAGCAAAGCACAGAGGGTTTCTCCTTTGTAGTTCTTGTTTCTTGTTTCTGAAGCTGAGCCTTCATCCCCAGAATTACCAGAAACCACAGATTCTTTATCCAAAAAATACCATATAACAATTACCAGAAGAATCTTTGAGACCTTTTGAACATCCTTCTGAAATGTCACAAATCATACCTCCATTGTGAGCATTTCTCTCAACACTTTTATCTCAAAAGTCCCCACAGACTAGGGCATTGAATTCTGAGCACTCAATAGTTTTTCTAGATCAGAGTTCAAAACACTTCCTCAGGCCTCTCCACAAAGCAGCTGATCAGATCCATCACAGTAGTAGCCTGTGGTTCCTGTGTCAATTTTCATGTTAGTTTGTATTTATGTTGCTGTCTTGAAACACTCTGTGCAGAAGCAGCTTTGGGAGAGAAAGGGTTTGTTTCGGCTTCTGCTTCCATATGACAGTCTATTACTGAAGATGATCAGGGAAAGAGCTTCAAGCAGGAACTAGAGGGAAAACTAGGGTGATAGGCTGGGTTATGCTGTCAAATAAAAACTTACAAAGACAGGGCTGGAGAGATGGCTCAGCAGTTAAAAGCACTGACTGCTCTTCCAGAGGTCTTGTGTCAATTCCCTCCAACCACATGGTGGCTCACAACCATCTGTAATGGGATCTGATGTTCTCGTCTGTTGTGTGGGAAGACAGCTACAGTGTACTCATATACATAAAGTAAAATAAAAAAGATAGATTTTACAATAAAAAAACTAACCAAAACAATACTCAGAGTAATATTGGGATGGTTTATCTTCAAGTCAACCATATCAACAAACTGTTGAACCTTTCTTCAAGAAACGCTCAACTTCAGAACCAACCAAAGTATCTCAGAGATGCCAAAAGACACATTAAATTTCCACTGACATCACAACTACAAAGATTATGATTTATTCACATATTTTACTCTTGTATGATAGACTACGACCAAAGAACTCATAAATCGTGTTCACTGGAAAGTACAAGTAAAACTCTAGTTCACGGTAGAGAACTGATACGTGTGTTAAGAACTTTGTTCTCAAAACTGTGTTAGATATGGTTACATGTATGTAAACAAACAAAAGGAAGTAGTACAATTTCTGTATATGTTTAGCCTTAAAATGAAGAATAGTTTTCCAGACATTTTCATTTTCCTGATTTCTCTTTGTCCAACAGTATTCAATGATCTCCCTCTTTCCCTCTTAAATTGACATTTCAAGCCCTGAGTAATCTACCATTATTCCCATGTTTTAGTGAGTTTTACCTGTAGCCTTGTCATAAGGCGCGACATGTCCATATGTTCTTATTTTAACACATTCTCTTCAGGCATAAGCTAGTGTGTACAAAGGTTTGTGCCTATAAGTGCTAAAAAGAAAACTCAGTTGGTAAATTGTCTACTGTGAAAGCAAGAATATGTAAGTTCAGATCCCCAACATTTACCCAATAGTGAGTGTTCATATCTATAACCATAGTTCCTCATAACCTCTGATGAGGGCAGAGATAAAGGGATCCTTGAGGGCCATTGAGTAGCCAGTATTAAAAAACTGATGGTCTACAGGTAAAGTGAAAAACTCTGTCTCAAATTTTAAAAGGTGTAGCATTAACCAGGAAGAGCTCAAATATAGTAACACATATATTTTAAAATTAACTTGGAACATCAGAGTAGTATCTGAAAGTTATTACATATAACTGTCCTTTATTAAAATGGCAAGGTATCAAAATAATATCAGAGAAATGATTATCTGTGTGTTTAACTATAGTGTCTGGGGTATATACCTGTGTGTGTATGTGTTTGTAGATGTATGTGTGAGCAAGTATACACATGTGCATGTGTGGGAATATTTGTTTATGTGTGTTCATGTGTTTGCGTGTGTGTGTGTGTGTGTGTTTGTGTGTGTGTGTGTTTGTGTGTGTGTGTGTGTGTGTAAGACTGTAGAAAACTAGCACTAGAATTATAGTTTATGAAGTTTATACACAAAATGATCTAGGGTCATGAAATATACACAAGTTTACACATTTCTATGAGTACATACATAACACACACACAACATACACATGCGCACACATTTGTGTGGCCCTTTACTAAATTTTCTGCTATACCAGCAATTGATGTGTAGCCATGACTGTGGCCTCAGCATGTAATACAGTCACAGAGAAACATTTAATGCTTCCTCAAAATTGCTAGTGGCATGGTTTGCCTTTCAAAAATGCATTGTGTATATATTTTTTTGTTCCATGTCATTAATGGATTGCTTGGTCTGTAAACTGCTCTCCTTATTTAATAAAAACGCCCACTCCAATGGAAATTACCTGACTTTGACAGATGACACACCAAATGAACTACCAGCCTTCGCTGCAGCTTACGTGAGTGTATGGAGTCACTATTCTCTGGTTACTTTCACTGCAACACACTAAGCTTAATCATTCCAAACTAAAAACAGATGGCATCATTTCTGAGGCGTTGGGCTCTTCTACCACTTCCTGCCCCATGCATGCAACTTACTTTCAAATACATCCTTCTTTATAAATAAGAACCTGCAGTGAAGGTGTCCAGTAGCCCTTAAGTCACTGGGAGAACTGAACTCACTACGGCACATGCTGGGGGTGTGGACATGGGAAGGGTGGGTCTCTGTCACTTGCCCAATGTGGTTTCCAGGTTGAGCTTCTGTTTTTATGATCAGTAAAATGACCTGTTTTACAAGGGTTAACAATAGCCAGCCAACAAGTTAAAAAACATTTATTTCTGAATGTAAAGAAATGACACAATAGCATTCAGGAAAATAATGGTGACTGATTTATTTAACCCTACATGAGAGAGCTTTAAAAATCATTGATTGTAGGTTATAGCAATGCCTTGGTTTGTGTGTCTGTAAATATAAATCACTTTCTCTTAATTAAAACTTTTGTCATCGACACGAAAAAAAAACTTTTGTCATGCTGAAAATTGATTGACTTGACAAAAATAACTTTATTGACATCCCAGCTCTTGAAGAAATTGATGCTGTTAATAGCATGATTGTGTGCAATACCATTACCACTTCAAGTGTGGAGACGTGTGGTTGTATAGAAGAACTAGCTCCCTTTAAGGTAAGCAGTTTGCTTCATGGTCCTAAACTTATTTGGTGTATAAACCTCATGGACTACCATGCTAGGGCTGGCTTTTCGACATGCTTACACACCTGCATACACATAAATACATGCATGAATACATGGAAATGTACATACACATACTCACACACATGCATATATACATACATTTACAAATATATGCATACACATGTACAAATATACACATATTCATACATATGCACGTATACACAAATACATAGATGCATACACACATATACACACACACAAATGCATGCATACACACATACATAGGTGTACGCATATACACAAATATATGCATATATACATGCACAAATTCATACACATACACACATATACACACTCACACAAACACACACAAATCTACACATACACACATGCAAATATACATGCACATACTCACACACATGCATTCATGCATGCCCACATGTACACACAAACAGGCATGTGTACTTATGTTCCCTCCCAGCACTGTTATTAAGCATACAGTTTACCATTTTTAAGATAACATTTGGCTACCTCATTGGCACTTTTCAATACATGGCAATTATATGTAGTATCTTTCTGATATTCCTGTGATGTTGATAAAAATAATAAAAGTTAATTAAAACAAGGTAATTTCTTTCAAATCAGTAATATTCTTCCAATGTAAAAGTGGCCCATTAAGGGTTGAATGATCTTAGTTTTCTGGGAGTTAAAGATAAAGCTAACAAGAGTTTAATTTCCACCAAGCTGCCTGGCAGGTTGGGAAAATTCCAATCTCCCAGATCACCTAGGAGAACCAATTACTTAATATAGTAGTCCAGCACTTTAATTATGGAAAAAAGACCCAAAGCTATTCTCATCTCAGAACATACAGATTATCAAAAACAAGTGGGAGGTTGAGGGAGTTTGTCTCAATCAGTAAAGTGTAAATGAAGACCTGAATTTAGAAATGCAACATACATACAAAAACAAGGCATGGTCCACTCCTATAATGTCAGTGTTGGGGAGTGGAGACAGGAGAATCCTTGGAGTTCATTGGTCATCCAACCTAAGTGAACCAATGAGCTCAGGTTAAGTGAGAGACCCTGTTCCAAACCTAAAAAGGAGATCTATTGAGGAAGATACCCATGTTTGCCTCTGACCTCCACACTAACGCACACTTGTGCATGTACATGCACACATCCACACTCACAGGTACTTCACACACACAGATACACATGCATGCATGCACACACACACAGACAAACACACACACACACACAGACACACACACACACACACACAAAGACACACATATACAGTGGAGGGTGCCAATAACCCAGCTTCTGTGAGAAACAATTTGATAATTCCTCAAAATGCCAGGCATAGATTTAGCATATGACTTCGTCAATTCTCTCCTTGATGCTTAAGAGAAAGGGCAGCATGTGTACTCATAAAACATTATGTATAAAAATTCACAGTAGTGATATTTACAACATCCCACCTAGTGGGAAAAAGCAGTGTTCATAATCTAATAAATGAATAAACACAACATGTTACAGCATACAACAAAATAGAAATACATAGAAATATAACAAAAAAAGTATGGATTCACTGATCGTCATGGACAAACTTTGGGAACATTTATGGAGAGAAAGGACACAACCACAAAGGTGTATTTGTCGGGTAATTACATGTATAGAGCATGTTCAGACTTCCTAGGTTCTATAGGAGCGAAAATTTGATTATATCTAAATACTTGTGACAGCAACTCTTTGGCCCCACTCAGCTAAGGGTACCCTTTATTTTAGAAAGTCAGTACCACGATAACTCATTTTCACACCTTTGCATATGCATTTTTGCAATAATCATACCTGACGAATGATGAAACTCTTGTCTTAGAAAGGTGAATGGCTAATGTCCCAGAGGTAGAAAAATGAAAGAACCTGAGTTTAGCCTCGAGTTCCCTTTTTCGAGATCAGGTCACCACTCTTCTGCATTAGGCTGTGGTCGTATGCACTGTATTAGTTGCTAAAAATAAGCACACGTGTCTGAAATTAGGACACTAATCAACTGAGACCAACTGAAGTGGAAGGGGAAAGATAATTCATCCTTCTCTAACCCTGCTAGGCAAAGAGGCAGGGCGTTTGCATCTTTCAGAAATGTCCCCTGCCAGCAAGATCCTAAGCATCAGGTATGTAGGACATTCTCATTGCAGCCTTCTCCAGTCTGCCTGTAGCACACTCCTGTACCAAACACCTATTTCAATGGTGTCACCACTGGGATAAACCTGTTGAGCATGGAAACTCCACTGAGCCTGCCCAGAAATCAGCTCATGCACTAACCACCTCTCCTCTACATGGTATTAAGGTGATAACCATTCTCCTGCAAATAGCCAGCATGGTCATCTTTTAAAGAGACAATGAAAAAGCTATACCGATTTATAAATCTTATTTTCTGAACTAGGCACACAAAATGTACATTGCCTACAGTTAGATTATTCTTACCTCGAGAGTGAGCTATGGATTTGTTTGGCTGTTTTTATTAAGATGTAACTACAAAGGAAGATTTGTGATGACTAGAAGTGTACAGCTACAGGTAGGCTCTTAGGTTTGATTTTAATTCCCTGAATATTAGAAAACTAAATCATTTCTTTCCCCCTCAGTCACAATCATCAACTGGTAATCGATGTCTGTGTGAGCATAAATTAGTATGAGAGAAATTGACACATTTAAAATGAAACATTTTGGTCTTGATAGACTAAAACAGACTAAATTTCCAGTTATTTATTCAACTAGCACATTTAAAAATATAAACAGAGTTTATATCCTCAAACACAATAAAAGTACATTGCAAGGCTACATACATAGTGTAGACAAGAGGAGGATATCCCTGCATGATTCATTCTGAACCTCTCCTAGAAAGACATTGTGTGAGGTTCACACACAGAGCTTCACCACTCAGAGCCTGCCTTGTGTTCTTACAAAATTCCATGCAAGCTGCGACATCTCTTTGTGTTCTGTTTTCTCCTTTATAGTCGAACTCTGTTCCCCTAGTTCATAATTCTAAGAAGCCTGCCAAGTCCCAAGTTTAAGTGAAGAATAATATTCAAAGTATTTATTCATTATTATATAGAAATCATATAGAATTTATGTAAATAAATCACATTTGCTGTGATATTTTAATAATCAATTAAATAGTGAAAGAACACAACTATTTTCTATTAATTAGATTTTATTCATGGTAATTATAAATATTTAAAATTATAAGCAACTTTTTCATTTTATTTTATGAAATTGTTATATTTGGTCCTTAACCATTTTGTTGTATAGGACCTGAATCCATGGTTTGTTCTAATAAAATCTAAAACAATAAAACATAAAATATGACCATATGGATATGTGAGCAAAGAGGAAAAGACAGGTGGTGTGAACCTAGTTTGTGATTAAATTTTCACAAATTTACATATGAGCAGCTTCCTCTTCATATTTACCAAAGAAAGGAGGAATTAGAAGTAGTAAGTAATAAAGTCCCTATTTTGGTTGAGATGACCACCACTACATTTGTGATAACAGAACAAAACTCCAAACTTCAGACACCCACAAGGGAATGTTAAAACCATGCAACCTTCTTTCCTTCCTAGGAGACCCAGCAGAAAAGTCACAGATAAAATGCCGTGTTGGGGTGTGTGTGTGTGTGTGTGTGTGTGTGTGTGCGCGCGCGCGCACGCGCGCGCACTAGTGCACATGTGTGCACACATGTTTTTGTGTTTGTGTGTGTGTCCTTAAATTTTAGAATTGCTAATCAGATCAAATCAGTTCATGTTAAATAAAGGTTTAAAAGTGTAAGTGTTTTTGAGAGTGCAAAAATGTGGTTCTATTGGAGGCTGGAATGATGATTCAGTATTTCAGAGTACTTGCTGCTCTTGCAGATTACCCATGTTCTCGGCATCCACGTGGTGGTATACAAGCATGTGTGACCTCCCATGTTGGCATGTGTAATCTAAAGGCAATGAAGAATATCTTAAAGAACTATCTCTATGGTCAGCTTCAATGTAGCAGCACACCCAGTGACCAGGCTAGGTGCACCACTCAAGTGTATGGATGTATTAACAGATAGTTAACTTTTGGTGATGGTACTCAAATACACAGACATGTATGCACACACATATAATGAAATAGTACTAAACCATAATTTTAAAAATGTTTTGCCATTAAAAACCACACACAGGAATCATAATGTTATAGTCAGGTTTGATGGATAAAAAGAATTATTATATGAACTCATATATATGTAGAATTTAGAAGGTCAAATTCACAGGATCATAAAATCTAGAATTGGGGCTGGAGAGATGGCTCAGCCGTTAAAGGCTAGGCTCACAACCAAAAATATAAGAGTTCGGTTCCCAGCACCCACGGCTGTCTCTCCAGCTACCTTTTTTGTCCCACACCGCACGCTCTCACACATATAAAGACCATGTTAAACAAACAAACAAACAAAAAAAAAACAAAATAAAATCTAGAATTGGGATGTTGCTTGACAAGGGTATGGCAAAGCAGGAAATAAGGATTTATTATTCAACAGGGTCACACATTTCAAAACTACAGCTTGAAAAAGTTTTAAATATCTAATGTGCTTGTGGTGACCAGATGTAGAGCAATTTTAATGCAACAATATGGCTGCTCTGGCAAGGGATCACATCCAAAGATGATCTGGCGAGGATGCACACACACCCTGGATTACAATATGATCTGCCTGGAATATGCACACACCCTTAGTACATACATTTAATCCCTAACAATGAAGGTAAGGTTAGTTTGTAGAAGGAAGCAGCCATGTTTGAAAGTGATATCTAATCAATGGGCAAATTGATAAATCAGAGAAAGGTTTGACAGAATGAGACAGACACAGAATATGCCAAACTCACAAGAGTGTAGGCCAATGTTTCAACCTACTTTAATAAGGGTTCAACCTCTCTCTCTTCAAGCCCACAACTCACTAGAGGGAGTAGAAATTTGATCTTAATGAAACATACATACTCACAAAGTATAGGAAGAGAAGGATATATTAATCGACTTGGCCAAGTTACTCTATGTACTATATATATCAGTGCCATCACAAAGTATACCTTAAATATAGAGATTCAAGGAAAAGTAAGTTTAAAATTTAAAGGATAAATGGTAAGCAAAGACCTCATCGTCAACAGAATGCCAGCAATGTACTGTAAAGGAAGAACTTGGTATGTAATTCCATTTAATGATGAGACTCATTTAATAAGCTGTCTACATAAAGAAGTAATCTACAGGATAGAGCGAGAGCTCAAAGACGGTGCTTATCTATTATGTGCAGACCCCGGATTTGATATACCTAACACAGACAATAAAGAACAAAGAAAGAAAAAAGTTTTACACACACACACAGGGAGGAGAAGAGGGCGGGGGCGGGGGCGGGGGCGGGGGCGGGGGCGGGGGCGAGGGCGAGGGCGAGGGCGAGGGCGAGGGATTGAGAGCAATCCTATGTCTCTCCAGTGTTGTGAATGCAGCTTCAAATTAAACCCAGAAGACCTGACATCTCTATAGGATATGGAGATCATGACTGTGAAAACACAGCCTGAACCTTATGGCCAATTATCAAAATCGGAAAATGTAGTGTGTCTATATGATAAAATATAGTTTCAACTTCAATTTTTTAACTATTTTAAAATTTATTTTCATACTCTAGATTTTATTCTCCTCCCTGTCCACTTTCTGACTGTTCCACATCCCATAACGCTTCACTGCGCCCCGTCTCCAGAAAGATGTCCCCACCCCCACCCCATCCCCCCCCCCACAAAACATCTAAACTCCCTGGAGCCTCCAGTCTCTTGAGGGTTAGGTGCATCTTCTCTCACTGAACCCAGAGGCAGCAGTCCTCTGCTGTGTATGTGTTGGGGACTCATCTCAGCTGGTGTTTGCTGCCTGGTTGGTGATCTATGCTTGAGATCTTGGGGGTCCAGGTTGATTGAGGCTGCTGGTCTTCTTACAAGATTGCCCACCTCCACAGGATCCTCCAGCTTTTCCCTAATTCAACCAGAGGGGTGAGTAGCTTCTGCTCATTGGTTGGCTGCACATATCTGCATCTGACTCAGCTGCCTGTTGGGTCTTTCTGAGGGCAGTCACGATAGGCCCCTTTCGGTGAATGCCCCATAGCCTCAGTAATGGTTTCAGGCCTTGGGGCCTCCCCTTGAGCTGGATCCCCCTTTGGGCTGTCATTGAACCTTTTTTCCTCAGGCTCCTCTCCATTTCCATCCCTGCAGTTCTTTCAGACAGGAACAATTATGATCAGAGTTTTGACTATGGGATAGCAACCCCCTCCCTCACTTGATGCCCTGTCTTTCTGCTGGAGGAGGGCTGTACTAGTTTCCTCCCCCCACTGAAGGGTATTTCATCTAGGGTCCTCCCTTTTGAGTCCTGAGAGTTTCTCACCTCCCAGGTCTCTGGTACACTCTGGAGGGTCCTCCCAATCTTCTACCTCCCGAGGTCGCCTGTTTCTATTCTTTCTGCTGGCCCTTAGGGCTTCAGTCCTTTTCCCCACCTCAATACTAGATCATGTTCCCCTCTGTCCCCCACTTCCATCCCCTTCCCCTTCCCCTTCCCCGTTCTTCCTTCCCTCACTCCTTGTAGCAACCATCCCAAGTGGGACTGAGGCGTTCGCACGTGGTTCCTTCAGCTTGTTGGCCTTTTTGAGTTCTGTGGACTGTATCTTGGGTATTCTGCACTTTTTTTGGACTAATGTTCACTTATCAGTGAGTACATACCATGAATGTCCTTTGGGTCAGAGTTGCCTCACTCAGGATGATATTTTCTAGTTCCATTTATTTGCTGCAAAATGCAGAATGACCTCATTCTTAACAGCTGAGTAGTATTCCATTGTGTAAATGAACATTCTCTGTATCCATTCTTCTGTCGTGGAACATCTGGGTTATTTCCAGCTTCACAAATAAGGCTGCTATGAACATAGTGGGGCATGTGCCCCGTGGCATAGTGGGGCAACTTTTGGGTATATTCCCAAAAGTGGTATTGCTGTGTGTTCATGTAGATCTTTTTCCAAGTTTCTGAGGAACCTCCAAATTGATTTCCAGAGTGGTTGTACCAGTTTGCAATCCCACTAGCAATGGAGGAGTGTTCCTCTTTCTCCACATCCTTGACAACATGTGTTGTCACCTGAGGTTTTTATCTTAGTCATTCTGATTAGTGTAAGGTAGAATCTCAGGGTCATCTTGATTTGCATTGAGATTCCTCTGTTGTGAATTCTCAGTTTAGTTCTATACCCTATTTTTTTGATTGGGTCATTTGGTTTTGTGGTGGTTAGCTTCTTGAGTTCTTCATATATTTTGTATATTAGCTCTCTATTGGATGTGGAGTTTTTTTTCCCAATCTGTAGGTTGCTAATTGGACTTATTGACTATGTCCTTTGGCTTATAGAAGCTTTCCAGTTTATGAGGTCCCATCTATCAATTTTTAGAGCATGAGCCGTTGGATTCTGTTTGGAATTTTCCCCCTTGTGTCAATGAGTTCAAGGCTCTTTCCCACTTTCTCTTCTATTAGATTCGGTATATCTGGTTGAGGTCCTTGATCCACTTGGACTTGAGCTTTGTGTAAGGTGACAAATCATGTCTATTTTCATTTTTCTACATACAGACAGCCAGTTAGACCAGCACTATTTAGCAAAGATGCTTTCTTTTTCCATTATATATTTTTGGCTTCTTTATCAAAGATCAAGTGCGTGCAAGTAAGTGGTTTTATTTCTGGATCTTCAATTCTATTTCATTGATCAACATGTCTGTCTCTGTACCAATACCATGCAGTTTGTTTTTTTTTTATCACTATTGCTCTGTAGTAGAGCTTGAAATCAGGAATGGTGAATTCCCCCAGCCGTTCTTCTATTGTTAAGAATTGTTTTCGCTCTTCTGTGGGTTTTGCCTTTCCAGATGAATTTGAGTATTGCTTTCCCCATGTCATTGAAGAATTACGTTGGGATTTTGATGGGGACTGCATTGAATCTGTAGATTGCCTTTGGTAGAACACCCAGTTTTGCTATGTTGATTCTGCCAATCCATGAGCATGGGAGATCTCTCCATTTTCGGAGATCTTCTTTGATTACTTTCTTGAGAGACTTGAAGTGATTGTCGTACAGATCTTTCACTTTTTTGGCTAGAGTTACCTCAAGAAATTTTATATTATTTTTTGGCTATTGTGAAGGGAATCATTTCCCTAATTTCTTTCTTAGCCTGTTTATCATTTGTATAAAGAAAGAGTACTGATTTATTTGAGTTAAATTTATATCTGGCCACTTTTCTGAAGTTGTTTATCAGCTGAAGAAGTTCTCTGATAGAGTTTTTGGGGTTCCTTGTGTATACTACCATATCATCTGCAAATAGTAATACCTTTATTTCTTCTTTGCCAATTTGTATCCCCTTGATCTCTTTTTCTTGTCTTATTGTTCTAGCTAGCATTTCGAGTACTATATTGAATAGATATGGGGAGAGTGAGCACCCTTGTCTTGTCCCCAATTTTAGTGGGATTGTGACATTTGTAATAATATAGAAGAACTAGGAAGGTTCATACTCCTTATTTACATATGTGTTACTACGTTGAAGTCTACACACTGTTGATTTTTGTTGCAACACAAAAGGCCAGAGTTGAAGTAACCTAGAGCTGGAAAGCTGTTCCGTATAGTATGGTACCCACTAGCCTCATGCAGTTCTTTAAATTTAAACTTAAATTAATTAGACACTCAGTCCCTCTTGAACTAGATACCATCCTTTTGTTGAATAGCAGTGTCAAACCCAGGAGTTGCACTATTGGACATAAGTACATAATGCACAGCCTCTGTTAGACCACACTGTTAGCAAATATATGCATTGCTTTGTCTTGTACTAACATACGCTTTGTTATAGTAGACGAATTTATAGCATATGAAAATAGTTTATTTAATACCATAATCTAAGACATGTGAGGGTCAGTGGTATAGGAAAGGCCTTTGCTATAGACTTGAAGCTCCACCAAGTCAGACATGTCATTACATTAAGCACTGGGTCCCTTTCACCTGCAATGCCTAGTGTAAAGTGATTTTTGGTCTTGTTTATTTATTTGTCTGATTTCTTGAGGTAAGATAACAGATAGTAGGCTGTCTTTGAACTCCCTATGTAGCAAAACCTTGATCTCCAACCTCTGCCTCTCAAATGCTAGAACTTCAGGCTTGCAGTATACCCTATTAGAGGTACTGGAGATTAAACTCTGGGTTTGTTTGGGTAAGGCAAGCACTTAACCAACAAAGCAACATACACATTATCCCCTTAGTATTTTTATATTATATTTTGTAACATTTATTTATATATGAGCAGTTCCTGTTTAGGTGGAATAGCACATACTCAGCACAGACCAACTAAACTTTATCATACTGTAACTAAGGACGTTGAAACGTATGTATGAGTTACAATATAACTCATATAGAGTGAGTAGAAAGCAAATTAGATTAAAATAATAATACAAAATGTTGTTTTCTTAAAAAGAAGGAAGAGGACAAAATGCTCTGGGGACTTTAACACCACCATTTAAAATGCATGGATGACAAGTTCACCTATTGAAACTGACTCCAAAAGACTCTATTTGGCAAAAGTTCCACATCCTCGCCAGCATCTGCTGTCACCTGAGTTTTTTATCTTAGTCATTCTGACTAATGTGAGGTGGAATCTCAGGGTTGTTTTGATTTGCATTTCCCTGATGACAAAGGATGTTGAACATTTCTTTAGGTGCTTCTCAGCCATTTGATATTCCTCAGTTGAGAATTCTTTGTTTAGCTCTGTACCCCATTTTTAATGTGTTATTTGGCTCTCTGGAGTCTAACTTCTTGAGTTCTTTTTATATTTCAGGTATTAGCCCTCTATCAGGTGTAGGATTGGTAAAGATCTTTTCCCAATCTGTTGGTTGCTGTTTGTCCTAACAACAGTGTCCTTTGCCTTACAGAAGCTTTGCAGTTTTATGAGGTACCATTTATCAATTCTTGATCTTAGAGCATGAGCCATTGGTGTTTTGTTCAGGAAATTTTCCCCAGTGCCCACGAGTTTGAGACTCTTCCCCTTTTTTCTTCTATTAGTTTGAGTGTATCTGGCTTGATGTGGAGGTTCCTGATCCACTTGGACTGAAGCTTGTACACCATGTACAAGTGATAAGAATGGATCAATTTGCATTCTTCTACATGGTGACCTCCAGTTGAACCAGCACCATTTGTTGAAAATGCTATCTTTCTTCCATTGGATGGTTTTAGCTCCTTTGTCAAAAACCAAATGACCATAGGTGTGTGGGTTCATTTCTGGGTCTTCAATTCTGTTCCACTGATCTCTCTGCCTGTCTCTGGCAGAAGTTCCTCACTAGTAGTCCTGCTAATTACAATAGATATTCAGAACAGCCCTGTATAACTCAGTTTGACCTTTCCACAAATAGTCTTAATTACTGAAATTTTGCTTTATGAACAATGTCAACATGCCATTTATTCTGTCACTGTCCTGGAGATAAGTATGCAAATAAAGCTGCAGTCTTAGTTGAATGGTGCCTAGTAATCAAGAAAACAATCTCTGACTGCCCTATCACACCCATATTATGAACACATTGCTCACATCTAATACATACAGTTCTGGTAGCACATTTCTTTCATAAAATAACATAGGCTCTATTTATGTTACCACCTGATTAGCTTTGTTTGTCCTTCAAGGTTGAAATGAATAGCATTAAGCAGCTCTGAATTTCTGATGGCATTAATATGAAAGGCACAATGTTTCTACATGTTACTGATAGAAACAAAGTATAAATGTTTGGTGAGATAGCTATATTTTATCTGACTTAAATTTTGTATAACATAAACTTGAATTAGAATATTCAAGATACCTACCTATACATAAACATTATTGTGTAAATATTATGTATGTGTTATGTGTTTAGAAATATACATATATATACATATATATAAACATTACTGTGTAAATATTGTGTATATGTATATATATATATATATATATATATATATATATATGCACTTGCAAAGCTTTTGAACAGAGGAACAAGTAATGTAAAATGCTATGGGTACCCATTGTAGTAATATGCACAAATTAAACTATTGTATTAAGTATACACTGTTATTCCTAGTTGTCAACTTGACTACATCTGGAATTAACTAAAATCAAAATAGGAGAGCACACCTGTGGGGGATTTTTGCTTAAATTTAAGTAGGATTCTTGAGATAAGAATACATATCTCATTAAAGCAATGTAATCTTTTATGAATTACGCCTCAATTAAAAAAAAGTAGCCCCAAACTAAAAAGCAGCTCTGAAAAAGAAATTATAACTTAAGATATCTTGAAAAGACAAGGAGAATACAGGTTCAAAAATAATTAAGATACAATGCTCTAAGGCTATCTAGGATTAGGCTGTAAAGAATTCTACCATTTCATCTTTACCACTAATTACTAAATATCAATTTACAAGATGTTCATTTTTGTGTTCCTTTATCAAGAGAAAAAATCTACCTTCAGACTATGAGGGTAGTGGTGGGGGAGAGACTAGAAAACAAGATTCAAACAATCCCATGCAAATATCAGTTTTCAAATGGAAGAACTCCCAACTGTACTAGAAGTTTCAATCGCTAAGATACTTTCCACTGAAAAGATTTTAAGTACACTTACATGGCACCAAGGGTCAGGCCTAATATAGGCCCGAGGACCAAGTCCTTGTTTTCTGGAAGAAAGACCTCAAAAGTCCCACTCAATTTCAGGTAACAATGTTTTTAAAGACTAATTTAATGAGGTTTTGATTTCATTTGTATTTTTTTTCTAGTCTTCCAAGAAGGGTCATTTTACTGTTTTAGATTTACTTTTAAAGTTATGGGCTACTTCAAATGTAGAAATGCAAAGTAAAGTCCAATCTCACCTCATCGGTTCGCTCTGAATGTGAACAATGGAAGGAATGACCTACCTGTTAGCATCCTGTTACTCATAAACTGAAACACTGAAGAAACTCCGTTTTCTTTGCAAAAATCAAGATCTATCTAAGGTTTTCTGGCTGCCTGAGCACATGAGGTGAGCTGATGTCTTAGTTCAGAATGATCTGACTGTAGATTCAGTGTGTGTACTGCTGGCTGAGGGCGAGCGAGGGCTTCTACAGTTGTGTGTATGTCCCACAGGTTTCCATCAGTTACTGGACTCTCAGAACTGGTACTGTGATATCACAACAGTGCTTTGAGCCAATTTTATAAACCTTTACAGTGCAATATGTGTTACTTTCCTGAGGCAAACCAAAGGTATATTTCTCAAGGTTCTTCTGCCTTCAGCAGCATTTGATGGTGGATTTTTTTATACATTTGTAATAGATAGAGATGAAGCAGATTGCAGTTTGTTTTTTGTTATTATTATTTTTAATTGTAAACCATGTACCAAGTTTCTGGTCAAGACTGTATAGGATAGGTTGAACGTGATTGCATCCTATTAACTGATATGAGTGTGTTTCCTATGCATATAGTTACATTGAAATAAAGTTCTAAACCATCAAAAAGGGAAAAAAGAATACATATCTCTAATCTGGGCCATGTATTTTACTGGAAGCCTATATAATGGCATAGAAGAAAGGAAACATTTCCTCTTCGCCTGATTGATCTCAACTCACTAAAAAGTCCATTCCTTAACTGGCATTCGAATCCACTTCTTCAGGATTCCAGTGTATACTTTAAACCAGCTAAGACATTTAGCTTTGTGGACTGAACAACTACTGGATTCTTGGATCTTCTGTATATAGGCAGCCATTGTTGGATTAGCTGGACCACAGCAAGTAAGTCATTTTAATAAATCCCTTTTCTGTGTGCATTGAGAGATTTATTCTATAAGTTCTGTTACTCTACAGAACCCTGAATAATACACAAAAAAACTTTTTAAAAGACTTGTTCTTGTTTGAGAACATTTCTACATAAAACAACAGAGCCTAAGGCAGAACAAATATACTCATCACAAGTTGCAGATTGAAATCAGAAGTTGAAATTTTTTCTTTAATTTTTCAACCCTTCATTCAACACATATTCAGCATGACTAAACCCTAAACTCTGTCATCTTGGATGTGAAACAAACTGAAACAATGTGATGCTTTGGGTGGAATACCCACAATTCAAATGGAAAAACAATTAAAAAATGTCCCAATCAAAATTAACTACCTGACTAGACCAATGGTTTAAGTGAAATTCATCAAATAACAGAAAGTGAAATGGGAATTGAAGGAAGACAGAAAATAGCGGGTTCCTTTGCAGCTAGCACCATCACCATTGTAGACATAGATGTGAGTGTGCCAGCTCCCTCTGATCAGTGGTCAATGATAACCTAGGAGACAGGGAAATAAATAACAACAACAGCAGCAGCAGCAACAGAGATGGGCACACTGGACTTTTTAACTCATTCTCAAACTCTGCATTTATGTTGCACCAGCTCCAGGAAGTGATAAAAATCCGCGGGCTGATGGTAACGATCCTGAGCATAAAGATCCATCAGTGGTGGCACTTTACCCTGGCTACAGAGCCAAAGGGTAAGCTGTGACAGCAAAGACGACTTCTTGTTTCCTGGCCTAAAGATAACAAAACTGAAAAGCAAAATGATGGCCTCCAATGTCCTCAGCTATTTCTCCTTCTATTAAACAGCTCCTCAATTCTGGGCTACCCAGAGCAACCCAGTGGTTGGTGAGGCTGAAGCAGATACTGCTAGGTATAATACATCTTTCTCTGTTGGCCTGAAGGAATTGAGACACTCCTATCCTGCACAAGGATCATGTCATTCAAGAAGGAGAGCAACTGGGGCTCCTTTTGAGAAAAGTTCAAGGAAGGTAGGCAGACCTTAGTTCCCTCCTTTCTCAGTTTTTGTACATTCAAACCTAAATTTTTTTAGTAGTGTAATTTTCTATACATGCTTCCTTTTTGTCCCCCTTCTGCAAACAGCCTCTGGATTCAACATTGTCCTCTAAAACATGCAAAACCAACTCTGTGCTCCATGATGACTTACACGAGAAAACTCTTCTAGCTCCAGACTCTTTGAATTGCCCTTCACACACATCTACCTAAGCTCTAGCCATCAAATAAAGCTAGATACCAAATTTCAATTCTGTGGTAATAATGATGCTGAGACAATTAAATGACAAAGTAGAAAAAAATGTTTTCTAAACCACACAATGGGCATTAAGAGATGGACGCCCTCAAGTCTACAACCTAGAGAAATTCCAGTTATCCTTGGTAGTTCTACAGATGTGTCAGAGAGACCATGGCTATTAAGTCCTTAAAAACCACTTCAAGGATCTAGGATGGGAAGGAAGGGAAGGCATGCCTGCCAGGGAGTAAGATGGGGGAAACCTAATAGATCAACACAGGGAAAAACAAAATAAAACAAAACTCAGCTCTTTGTGGTTTAATACCTTGAATAAATCATTCAGTTCTTCTCTATACATTTGGAACTAACAGAGAAAGGTCTTACTCTTCCAAGGACTGACTTCATTATAATACCAGTTATATTAATTTACATACATACATAAATACATACATACAAACATACGCTGAGAGAGTATTCCTCTCTCTAACACACACAGTATACCTCTCTGTCTCTCTGTCTCTGTTTCTGTCTCTGTCTCTCTCTCACTATACTTCTCTGTCTCTCTCTGTGTCTCTGTGTCTCTCTCTCTCCCCCTCCCACTCAAACACACACACACACACACACACACACACACACATACACACATACACACAATGTATAGATTTTAAGAAGAACATGGAAACACATATCCTAAAAAGGAGTTCCAGTCTACCATGATTCTGGAGGGGAAAAGTTTCATGACTTTGATGAACATGCTGCCCACCTCATGAATATCTATAAACATCTTACTCCAAATGACTCTGTCTGCTTCACTTTCTAAGTTAGACCATTCCCAAATACCCAGGGTGCTCTTTCACTTTTTCTGGCTATAGTTAAGTCTTTTTTTTTTCATGTTCTTTCTTTCATTTCTTTTTTTTCTATTGGGCATTTTTTTTTATTTACATTTCAAATGTTATTCCCTTTCCTGGTTTACCCTTCTATCAGTCCCCTGTCCTCTCCCCCTCCCCTTCTTCTAGAAAGATGTTTCCCCTCACCAACTACCCCCTTTTCGTTCTCCCCATCCTGATATTCCCCTACAATGGAAGGTCCAGCCTTGGCAGGACCAAGTGCTTCTCCTCCGACTGGTGCTCAACAGGCCATCCTCTGCTACATGTGCAGCTAGAGCCATGGGTCAGTCCATGTGTTTGTAGTCTTTGGGTAGCAGTTTAGTCCCTGGGAGCTCTGGTTGGTTGGTATTGTTGTTCTTATGGGGTTGCAAACCCCTTCAGCTCCTTCAATCCTTTCTTTAATTCCTAGTTAAGTCTTTAGAGTATACATTTGTTTTCTGTGACTGCAATAAATTGTGACAGTGGTATCCATTGTGTCCATTGCTGAATTTACTGTACCACGAACCTTCCAGACACATGTATCTAACCTCCTCTAATTCATAGTGCATTAGGAGGAAGCAACAGTCCCATGAGACAAAAAAAGTTCCAAAAACTATCATCCCATTAACATTATATATTAAATGGGAAAGAATTGGAGAAAGGAGGTAGGACGTAAACGTGAAAAGAGGAATCCAAAGAGAAGCACTAGTATGGAGAAAAAATTATGAAACAGAAAGGGTCGAGCTCCATTGCATCCCTCATTCCTGAAGGAGGGACATGAGTCATGTAAGATGTATTTGCTGAAAGACAGAAAAGCTTGCACTCCATTGAAAGTTTACTTCTTCCTCTACCTCTCTGACTTGGTTTCCAAGACCTTCTCTTTTTAATCATATACGTGGAGGATATGCATGCTTTAGTTTATTTCTTCCTTGCTACAGCACAGACCAAAAGAAATGTGAGAGAGAACAGTGTTTATTTCAGCTTACAGGTTACAGCCCAGCATCAAGGGAAGCCACAGCAGGCCTTGAAGTAGAGACAGCAAAGAAATGCTGCTTACTGGCTTGCTCCCTCTGGTTTGCTTTAGTATCATAGTTTATGCCTGCCTAGGGATGGTTCCACTCACAGTGGGCTGATCCCTCCTGCATCAACTAGAAATTAAGAAAATGCCTCATAGATATAGACACAAGCCAATCTATTCTGGGATGTTCTTCAGTGGGGGAGGGCTTCTCTCTTTCTAGGTTTGGATTAAGCTAACAGACAAAGCATCTCTGAAGGACTGTGAGGAGTCTTATACTCAGAAAAACAGTCTGCTTAAGTTGATGTGAGCCTGGGAAACCAGCCTCCCAGAAAGGATGGAGTGCAGGTCAGTCTGCAGAGACGAGTAGAGACGACTTCATACAAAAGCATGAAGTCTTATACATGAGTCACATTGTTTAAATCTCTAAATGTAGCATACAAACAATTCCAATGGATTTTCCTCATGGACAAATGGATATAAAAATAATCTAGAATAGTAAACATTGCATACACATCTTGGCTACCTCTAAAGTAAGTGAGTAGTGTGGTGCAGGGTTCTTTTCCTCTATAAGACACACAAACTACCTATTTGTTACATTATAATATGAATTTTATGCTAGTAAAAAAAAAGAAATAAGATGTTTTGGGGTTAAAGTACAAAGCCTATACTATGATAATGGCAGTTAAGCATAACAGTAGATATCACAAAGCAAACTGAAAATAATCACGGGGGACAACACATGCACACTTCATTCCAAAAATGAAGATGATGTTAAGAGATTTCATCAGTTGTCAGATAATAATGGATACATTTAAGAGCAAAAATGTAAGATTGAAAACCCAGCAGCAAGTCAATGGGAGAACAGGGGGATTCTGGGAGTGGCAACATGTTGTTGCCCTTCATGAATAAGGAAGGTAGGTTTCAGTGCCTTTGCAAAGGAAGAAAATGAGTCCCAGGGAATAGCATAAATAGTAAGAACTGAGATCTCCACAAACTATGAGTTTCCTGAATTAATTGGAACATACAACTTAATGATCAATTGTGGAATAGCTATTAAACTGAGTATAATATAAACCCTCATATTTTGGAATTACAATGAGTTCCAAATTAATATTTTATTTCTTATAAAATAAAGAAACAAAAAATATGTAAACCAAATATTTTTAAAATAGTGAGATTTGGCAAACTTACATGATGAGATCATAGGTATCTAGTTTTATTATTTTCTACAGACTTTGTTAAAGCTTAAAATATATCCTTGAAATAATAAAACATAGACATACTCTTCTTTCTCATGAAGATAAGATACAAGATGCTTTTGGCAAGGCACATGTTCTAGCTATTGTGTATGGAGTCTTTTAATTTCTTTTTGAGAAAAGCAATTATTCAATGAATGCTTCAGTAGTAAAGCTGTTGATGAGATACCCAGTCACAAATGTGGTTCATTTGGACCTCATCCAGTGTGAATTTGAGGTTTCCTTTGTATAAGAAGTGACATTCATTGAGTCATTGTAAATATTCAATATGAAAAATATATATTTTCTGAATTGTACTGGATTGACCTGAGGTTGAAACTGTCTCTTAAAAGCTCTTTGTTCTTAGGCAATGCAAATGGCCTGACAATTCTTTAAGCAAGAATTCATGCAAAAATCTTTCCAACACCCATGTTCTTGAAAGCTAAAGACAATGCACACACACTCAAGGGTCTCCTGGCAAAGAAAGAACATCTCATCACGTTTTCACATCATCCAGGGTCCCACCTGATATGTGCCTCCTGATAGCAATAGATTGGTGAGGATGAACAAAATCTCTACCTACCTTCAAGTTTCAGTCTATTGTCACTAAGGTGGGAGCATGGCAGTATCCAGGCAGATGTGGGGATGGAGGAGCTGAGAGTTGTACATCTTCATCCAAAGACAGACAGAGATTGGCTTCTAAGTGGTTAGGAGGAGGGCCTCATTGACCATCCCCACAGTGACACACCTACTCCAACAAGGCAACAACTCCTAATAGTGCCATTCCCCGGGCCAAGCCTATTCAAACCACCACACTGAGCAACTGCAAGACTCTTGGGCTTCCCATTCGCAGCTGCCCATTATTGGGTTAGTTGGACTGCAGAGTGTAAATAATTCCAACTATTATTATTTTGAGATTTCCTTTTTCTAAGCACTTAATCTTCTGGGCTCCTCCAAAGGGCTTGTGTCATATCTCCAGTTCTGCCTTCTGTAGCACTTTAGGCTCTGGTTGACTCCACTTTACTGCTGCTGCTATTCTTGGTGATCATCCCATGGTATCCCTTCTCCAATATACTAGGATCTTCTGCTGCAACTAGGCTTCACCAATAACCCCTCAGACACTCTCGTCATGGTGTCAAGCCTCAGTTTCTTTGCACGGCCTCTTCAGTCCTGGGCCATCAACTACAACTGAGGCTACACTGTCACCAAAGGCCTTCCATAGCCTTTCACAGTGCCAAACCTCTGCTGTTCTCCATGATTCCCTCATGCCTTCAAAACCAGTGATAAATGGGTGACTCTTACAAATTACCAAGTCCAGATTCAGCATGAGATATAACCTTGGCTCTCTCTGGAACACAGATTCTTTGTGCTCTCAGAAAACACTTCCCAAAAGATTTCACCTCAGTGATGCTGATCTCTTCTTAATCACTGCTTATTTCTTAGCTTCAGCTAACCAGCATCAATTGTCCCAGTCATCCCTTCTATTGTTGACTCTAAAACAGAGTCACATAACTGAAGCTGCAAAACTGGAGCCCCTTGTACTATTACATGACCATTGGCTTTCAGTTTTCTAACTCCTTCAATGCCTAAATTTGGCTATCCTGGAATTTGTTCTGTATTGACCTTGAACTCAGAGATCTGCATGATTCTGTCTCCTGGGATTAAATGTGTATACCACCATGCTTAGATTTAAGTTTAGCCGAATGGGATCCTTGTTTCCAAAGTCCTACTCCCTTAATCTGTTAACTCTTAGAACATAAGATCCAGGCCATTTTACTTCCTGGTATCCCTTTAATACTTGAACCATATATTTTATATTTTTCCTTTCTCAGATCTTTTTCTTTTCATTAAACCACTCTTCACAAGAGTCAACTTTAGTAACTACACTACAGAATTTATGCCAGGCTCTTTTGAGACTTCCTTTTTCAAAGCAATTAATCTAAATCTCTTTACCTTAGCCACAGGCAGACACTTTGGACCATGGCAAAAAGCAGCCACATTTTTCATCAAAATAACACAAAAATAGTCTCTATGTCATAGACTGAAATTCTTTCCCAATGAAACCTCTTGGGCCATGTTTGTGTCTGCACACTTCAAATTGCTCTTAGAAACAGAGTCTTCCATATTCCTACTAGGATACTCCCTTAATACACACTTAAAGGATTCCACTGCTTTTTAAATCCAAAGTCCCAAAATCTGCATTCTTCTAAACAAAAACATGGTTAGGTCTATCACAGCAATACTCTAGTCCCTGGTACCAACTTCTATTTTAGGGTTTTACTGCTGTGAACAGACACCATGTCCAAAGTAACTCTTATAAAGGACAACATTTAATTGGGATTGGTTTACAGGTTCAGAGGTTCAGTCCATTATCATCAATGCAGAAGCATGACAGCACCCAGGCAGGCCTAGTATAGGAAGAGCTGAGAGTTCTACACTTTGTTCTGAAGACAAACAGGAAAAGACTGGCTTCCAGGAAGCTAGGACTGGGGTCTTAAGGCCCACACCCACAGTGACACATCTACTCCAACAAGGCTACCTAATAATGCCACTCTCTGGGCCAAGCATGTACAAACCATCATGCCTGGATTTGGAACTTGCTCTGTCCCAGGCTGGCCTTCAACTCAGATCCACTTACCTCTGGTTCCTGAGGTTAAAGGCATGTACTACCTTGCCTTGCTTTTTGTGGCCATTGTGCCTCAAGGTCTGGATCATAGATGAGCCCTCCATTTCTGAACTGTAGAAGCGTAAATGTAAAAGTCAAAACACAGATGCTTTATCTAATCTAGATAAACTCTCTGAACTCTTTCAAAATGATTTCATTTCTGTGAAATGGAGGGCACAAAAAGAAAAAAAGTGGGTCATGATAGCTAGAAAAGCAAATATATTCTATTTTAAAAAACAATCTATCAGATTTATAGTTTCCAAACTCAATTAGAAACGTAATCACATGTCACAGACCACAACAGTTTGGGCCTTTCTATATCTGCCCCAGTTTCTGAAAAATGGCATGGAGGCGACTGCCACTGATCCTCCTCCTCCTCCTTTTCCTCTTCCTCCTCCTCCTCCTCCTCCTCCTCCTCCTCCTCCTCCCTCCTCCTCCTCCTCCTCCTCCTCCTCCTTCTTCATTTCCACAAGGCAGCCTGGTTGACCACTGAGTTTATTGGTTTCTTGAGTGATGGCTCTAAGGCAAGCATATCATTGAAAAGGCCACCCAAGTATGAGAGGTAACTCACAGAAGCTGTATCTCTCTATGGTTTTCCCTGCCAACATCTAGAAAGTCCCCCTTGACAATATTCACTCCCAGCAATGTTTGGCATTCATAACTATGGGGAGGGGACTTATGATTTGTTATCTTTCTGGGTTTCCTAGACCATATGAGTTTTCTTAGCCTCTGGGTCATAGCTATGCTCCTTCATCCTCCCTCCAGAAGGTAGTGTTACAATTCAGAGGCAAGCGCTACACAACACATCGTAAGGATTTTTCCCCCTATAAATCCAATTACTGACTTTTTCCATTGGATAAACATGAAAGGAAATTCAGGACTTTCAAATTATTTACCCAAAACTTATTTAAAATAAAAAGTAGCTGCGGAAATAGTCTTTATTCCTTATAAGTTTTAAGCCAACAGGATAATTACTTGGTAAACATTAAGAGCCATCTGGTTGGTTTGTAACCTCTCCATTCCACAGAAATGAAATCATATTGAAAGAGTTCAGAGCAGGGTTTCCAGATTAGATAAAGCATCTGTGTTTTGACTTCTACATTTATGCTTAAGCTTAATAATAATCTTTATTTTCCATGACTCACTCACAATGTGTCTGCCATTGCTTCAGAACTATCAAAAAATAAATAAATCTTTCAAGTTACATGTGTTTGTATATTGTTGT
This sequence comes from Rattus rattus, assembly GCF_011064425.1. Lineage (NCBI taxonomy): Eukaryota > Metazoa > Chordata > Mammalia > Rodentia > Muridae > Rattus > Rattus rattus. Next base: position 196,323,854 of record NC_046155.1, on the reverse strand, counting down.
TGTTGCCATTGTTGTTATTGTTGTTTAAAGGTCCTTACAGCAATACTTAATGGAGAGAATATCTGCCAAATCATAAGTGAGATCTTTGTTAAATAGGGTTGCTTTTTCAACCTGTGTAAATTTTGAGTAAGGGGATACAGAATCTACTCAATGCTTGTCAAAACTAAATTGCTTCTGTTTAGAGGCAATTTTTAGGTGAGTTCCCAGCATTGTTTTTCCCAAACAATGTATTATTTGTTCTTTAGCAGAAAACTTAAGGAAGGCCATCTCATGCCAAATTTAATACCAGGGTGTCTATGCATGGTCATTTTGGTGTTTTTAAGCTCACCAAACTATCACGAGTATCACAAGCATCTCTCAGAAGATAATGTAATGCTTTCTGTTTCTCTGATCCCATTCTAACTAAACTTTATTTTTCTCCTTAGAACCATGTGATATTGCCATCTGGAACAGTCCCTGGGAAAACCATATTAAGAATTTATGGTTTAAGGAAGAAAGAAACTCCATGAACTTGGCCGACAGATTTGAAGCTGACTGCCATTTCACTACTAGCTAATGTTTCATAATCTTGTATAAGATAGTTAGCCATTTTAATATAATAGCACAAAAGAAAGTAATATAGATTCCATATTGTTGGTATTTGACCAAGTGTGATGATATGAGATTTATGTGTTAAATAATTCCCACCCCCAAAGTTGCCCACAGGTAAATCTCCAGTACCAGGGGATGTGTTACTCTGCATGGAAAGAGGGGGTTGTCAGAAGTGATTAGGTTAAAATTCTTGGAAAATCATGAATATTTTTGTATTGTGTGAGTGGTTCAGTGGACTCACAAAGCAGGAGAGTCAGAAGAATCAAAGCAATGAATAAATACAGAGTAATCAGAAGATGCTCTGCTTCTGACTACGAAGATGGACCAAGAGGCCACGAGTAAAGATTTGGTGGCCTTTGGAAGTTGGATCAAGCAAAGAATTAGATTCTCCTTTGAACCTCCAGAAGGAACTCTGTCCTGCTAACATCTTGGTTTTATGACTTCTGCTATTATAGGACTACAAAAAAATGCATTGGTTTAAGTCACTAAATTTATGATGCATGTACAAGCCACAATGAAAATCAACAACTGGAAATCTGCTAGCACAGACTGAGGGTAAATGAAGAATACTAATGTCAATCATAAGGAGTTAAAAATGAGTAGCAAATGTTCTCATGTAGATGACGATGCTCTGTGTTGAACAGGGTTAACAAATGTTAGATTTTATAAAGAGCTCTTGGAACCTATCTTTCCACAGTTGGGACCTTGGTACACATAAGCACACTTGACTTTAAAATGTCAACAATCAATATCTTAGAGAAGAAATGTTATCAACACTGAAGTACCTCAGCAGCTGAGCAGCCTAGAGACACTTGTGCTCTACATTGACTGATGATAGACATGTAACTAGGACTGTAATTGCCCATAGTCAAGGGGAATATAGATTAGAGAGTTGGGGGTCAGGCTAATTACAATAGCATACTCCCTATCAGGAGATAGCAAACTAAAGTGATATTCATACCCAACTTCAGGCCTACCTCTTCAGAACCTCTTAGGAAATGATTGCATTCAGGAGTATCAGAGGATTTTGTGATTATTAGAGAGAGCAGAGAGGCATGCTGTCAGCAACTGCCTGTACCTTAACCAAGTCTTAACTATAGCATTTTCTAGAAAACAGAATCTATAGAATTTAATCCTGTTGAACTGTCTATACATCTGAAGTCTTTTTGTAATTAAATAACTTTAATTGTTAAATTTAAAATGCTTTTTTACAGTTTAATTTATAAAAATCCTAACCAACAATATTTCCTAATGTATGTGCCTTGTAATTTTAATTAAAAATATTGATAACTGACTGAATGGTATGGTTAATTTACTTAAAGCAATTTTACCTTGCTTTCGAGAATAGACTCAAAGATCTTCAAAAGGTTGAAACTGAGGAGATGACTCAAATGATAAAGTACTTGCTGTGAAAACTTGGTGACCTCAGTTTGACTCTCTAGCACCCACATACAAAGCTGGGGTACATTAGTGCATTCCTTTGATCTGAACACTGGGGAAATAGGTATATGAACAGGGCTGGGTGGCCAACTGGTCTACCAAGCCCAGCAAGCTCTAGGTTCGTTGAAAAATTTTGTCTAAAAAAATAAATAAGGTTGATATTTTCTAATTCCATCCTTTTGCCTGAAAAACGCATGATGTTCTCATTCTTAATAGCTGAACAGTATTCCATTGTGTAAATAAACCACATTTTCTGTATCCATTCTTCCATTGTGGGACATCTGGGTTATTTCCAGCTTCTGGCTATCACAAATAAGGCTGCTATGAACATAGTGAAACCCATGCCTCTGTGGCATGGTAGGGCATCTTCTGGGTATATGCCCAAGAGTGGTATAGCTGGGTATTCAGGTAGATATATTTCCAACTTTCTAGGAACCTCCAGATTGATTTCCAGAGTGGTTATAACTACCCAAAAGGACATGCATGGTATGTACTCACTAATAAGTGAATATTAGCCAAAAATAAGTACAGAATACCTAGGATTCAATCCACAGGAATCAAGAAGGTTATCAAGCTGAAGGGTCCAAGTGAGGATGCCTCAATCCCACTTGAGAGGGAGAATAAAGTAATCAAGGAGGTGGAGGTACAGAGGTAGGTAGGGACCTGTGTGGGAGAGGAGACAGGAAGGGGAAACATAATCAGGTATTGAGGGCAGAGGGGAATCATGAATGAACCCAGGTGAGCCAGCAGAAAGAATGGAAACAGACAACCTCAGGTGGTAGGAGGTTGGGGTACTCTGTAGAATATACCAGAGACTTGAGAGGTTCTCACCTCTTAGATGCTTAGGACTCGGAGGGAGGGACCTTACATGAAATGCGCAAAAATGGGGAGAGGAAACTTGTAGAGTCCACCTCCAGTAGAAAAATAGGGCATCAAGTGGAGGGATGGGGTTATCATCCCACAGTCAAAAACTTTAACCCAGAAGTGTCCCTTTCTAAAAGACCTACAGGGACAAAAATGGAGACAGGACCGAGGGAAAGGAAGTCCAGTGATTGGTCCAAATTGGGATCCAGCTCAAGTGGAGGCTCCAGGCTGACACTTACTAATGCTATGGTGTGCTTATAGACAGGAGCCTGTCACGGTTGCTGTCTGAGTAGCCCAACAAGCAGTTGAAAGAGTCAGATACAGATATTTATACCCAACCAATGGATAGAAGCAGGGGAACCCTGTGGTCGAATTAGGCTGGAAGAAGCTGAGGAGAAGGGCAACCCCATAGGAAGACCAGCAGTCTTAACTAACCTGAACCTTGAGTCTCTCAGACACTGAGCCACCAACCAGCTAGCATGCACTAGCTGATATGAGCCCCCAGACGTATACACAGCAAAGGACTGCCTGGTCTGGCTTCAGTGAGAGAAGATGCAACTAACCCTTGAAGACCTGAGGCTGGAGGGAATGGGGAGGTCTGATCAGGTAAGGAGATGGGGTGGGTATATCCTCTTGGAGACAGGGGAGGAGGAATGGGATGAGGAACTGTCAGAGGATGGACCAGGAGGGGGATAACAACTGGACTGTAAAAATAGATTAAAGAATAATGTTTAAAAAGATATAAATGAGCTAAGAAAAACACACCCCTGTTCTCTAAATACACACACACACACACACACACACACACACACACACACACACACACACACTTTAGTTATAACCCTGACCCACATTCCAGAGACATATACTTGAACTAACATCCATGTTCTAATATATTAGACTTCTAGGATAGCTAAGTGATATTTCTCTTTATCCCTTCTCAAATTTTCTTATGCTTCCCAAGCCGATACAATTGAAAAATATAAAGGTGGTGTGAGAGGAAAAGAGGAGTCACTTCAGTATCTCCCATTTCTATTTTGAGATACTTTAGCAGACACTTCTCAGCTAAAATTCATTGCTTGTACATTCCATGGCATGCGGAAGCTGTAGTAAGAGCTTACAGATAACTGGAAGGAGAAACCAAGAAAGATAGAAAGGAAGGGAAAATGGAAGGAGGGGATAAAAAATAGGAAGACAAAGATATCAAAACTAAAAGCAACATAGGCTAAAACTTGGTCACGAATAATAGAACATTGTCTTAGTTGGATTTCTATGGCTGACATACTAACTGAAAGCAATTCAGAGAGGAAAGGGTTTATTTCAACTTACATGCCCTGATCACACACAGTCCATCATGATGAAAAAAAGTTAGTGTAGAAACTCAAGGCAGGAACCTGGAGGCAGGAGCTGATGCAGAGGCAATGGAGGGGTGCTGCTTCCTGGCTTGTTCTTCATGGTTTTCTCAGCCTGCTTTGCTACCCACAACAGGTTGGACCTTCCCCCACCAACCACCAATTAAGAGAAAGTCCTACAGGTCATCTTATAATCTGACTACGAGGAAAACCTTTCTCAGTTGAGGTTCCCTCCTGTCAAATGAATTTAGCTTGTGTTAAGTTGACTATAAAATAATTATTCTTAACATACATGTATAAGTGAATTAATCTGATAGCTATATTTCCTTACCTTACGTTATTCCCCAATAACTACACAGAGAAACAATATTTATTTAAAATTGTACCTCAGTAATGGAGCAAGTAAATGATACAACTTTACTTTCCATGCTAATCTAGCTACCTCCTAGCCCATCTCATGATAATTGCATATTATTAATGATCTGTTTTTTTGGGCTTCAGGCGTGTTTCCATGAGCTCTCTCTGGACTCCTCATGGTTCCAAATTCTCCATCCTTCTTCCTGATCTCAATCTCTCTCTCTCTCTCTCTCTCTCTCTCTCTCTCTCTCTCTCTCTCTCTCTCTCTCTCTCCCTCAGAGAATAAGTGATAAAAATCACAAACTTGAGATTCTTGGTATAAGCACTACAATGCTGTATCCACATTGAAGCAAGTTATGAGGGTAGAGATATCAGCATTTGAATAAACCAAGGGTAAACTTTGCACAGCATACAAAACATCATGCCTGTAGTTGACATAAAAACCAGTCATCACAAATATGCAGCTAAATGAAATTTCCAAAGCAAGCTATTCAAGTATTTGTGTGAATCATTTAATAAGAAAGAGCCTGGGCATCACTGGTAGCCTCTTAAAGTACTTGGCTATCTCAAGTCCAGAGTCCACTAGAATTTATACAGACACAGGATCTTTTTTTGTTTTTTGGAGGAGCAGTTTGATTTCTGTCATTTTCAGGATTGCACTGGGGAACAATACAATACTCTTTATCATCATCCTTGGAGGCCAAAATCCAATGTGGCTGTGCTTGTCTTCCATTACTATAATAGGATACCTGCATTAACTTATAAGAAAAGGTTTCCTTTGGCCACTTTTTGGTCTACAATTTACTCACTGACCCTTTTACTTTTGGCCTGGGGTCCAACAGCACATCCTGGTGAGAAGATATGGCAAAAGTGTTGATCTCATAACCAGGAAGTGATTGAAGGAGGAGAAGAAGGGTCCAGATCCCCTTCAAAGGCATGCCTCCAATGACCTAACGACCCCTCACAAAGCTCCACTCCTTTTTAAAGTTTCCAATAATAACCTTCCAGAACTACATCCTCAACAGACTAGACATGTGGGAAATATTCCAGGCCCCAGCAGCAGCCACAGTCTGAGCCTTCCTTCAGAGTCCTGGGAGTATCTGTGTGATGATACATTTTTTTTTCTGAAAACATCTCTTGATTTTTATTTTCAGAGCACTTATTGTAAGATAGCATTGACCTCCAAGATTAAACCTATACAGTCCTTATGGGAGGAAGTTTTATGACTTTGCAAGACTACTTTTATACTTAGACAATCATAGAAGGGTCTTGCAAAGTCAGTTTTCAGAATTAACTTTTTCTATACCCTGAAAATCATCTAAGACTATGTTCTCAACCTGTTCTCCTAGTACTCAGACTGTTTAAGTTGAATTCACCCTCCAGAGAACAATGTAACAAAACTTCCCATGCCTTGAATTTCCCATTTATTCATCTTTAAAATTTTTTATTTATTTTATGTATACGAGCATACTGTCATATTCTTCAGACATAGTAGATGATGGCATCGGATCCCATTTCAAATGATTGTAAGCCACCATGTTGTTGCTGGGAAATGAATTCAGGAACAGCCTTTGTCATTTCCTTATGACAGTTTTAGGAAAGATCAAACAAATTGCAGGTCCTAAAATTGTACATGAACATAAGCCTGCTTAGTATACACTGTGATTAAATTCAGACAGATATGAAAAGATCTTTATTTCTTAGATTCATGTTATTTTTTCTTTCATAATGTTTTGGGTTAACAAGACTTATTAAAACAGCATGAGAGGATGATAAATATGAACTATGATTTAAAAGTAATAAATTTAAAGCATCTATATCCAATCATATCTATTTTTCTTTTGTTGCAAAGTTATTCATGATCTATGCCTTTTGACATAATCCAAAAAAAGAAATAAATTGTGTTTGTGTATGTGTGTGTGTGTGTGTGTGTGTGTGTGTGTGCTTATGTGTTGTCTGTTTGTGTGTAGTGTGTTGGGGTGTGGGGATGTGGGGGGTGTTAGGGAGTTGACACAGAGGTAGTTTATAAAGAGTTAATAGCAGAAAATTATAAAAGAACTAAAAGCAGTACATTCATTTTCTCCAATTTATTTTTAAAGAAAATTAATGACTAACTAAACACTTTGAAATTCATTTTGCTTCAAGAAATCTATACAAAGTAGACAGACCCCAGAGGCATCCTGAAGTTATTCAGTTTCCATGCTGGGATGGTTACAGTGTGAAATTGACTAACTAAGGATATCCCTCCCATTCTTGAATAAGTAACAAACTCAATTTTATGGTCACATAACAGTTAAGAGTTCTTATTCTGACTACTAAAACTGATTTTTCAAGACTCTTGCATAAGTATCAAAGTAGTCTTGTGAAGACATAAAATTTCCTCCAATAAGAATTGCATAGACTTACAGAAACTTTGCAGTTTTATGAGATCCCATTTGTCGATTCTTGATCTTAGAGCATAAGCCATTGGTGTTTTGTTCAGGAAATTTTCTCCAGTGCCTATGTGTTCGAGTTGCTTCCCCATTTTTTCTTCTATTAGTTTGAGTGTATCTGGTTTGATGTGGAGGTCCTTGATCCACTTGGACTTAAGCTTTGTACAGGGTAATAAGCATGGATCGATCTGCATTCTTCTACATGTTGACCTCCAGTTGAACCAGCACCATTTGCTGAAAATGCTATCTTTTTTCCATTGAATGGTTTTGGCTCCTTTGTCAAAAATCAAGTGACCATAGGTGTGTGGGTTCATTTCTGGGTTTTCAATTCTACTCCACTGGCCTATCTGTCTGTCTCTGTACCAATACCATGCAGTTTTTATCACTATTGCTCTGTAATACTGCTTGAGTTCAGGGATAGTGATTCCCCCTGAAGTCCTTTTATTGTTGAGGATAGTTTTAGCTATCCTGGGTTTTTTGTTATTCCAGATGAATTTGCAAATTGTTCTGTCTAACTCTTTGAAGAATTGGATTGGTATTTTGATGGGGATTGCATTGAATCTGTAGATCGCTTTTGGTAAAATGGCCATTTTTACTATATTAATCCTGCCAGTCTATGAGCGTGGGAGATCTTTCCATCTTCTGAGGTCTTCTTCAATTTCTTTCTTCAGAGTCTTGAAGTTCTTATTGTACAGATCTTTTACTTGCTTGGTTAAAGTCACACCGAAGCATTTTATATTATTTGGGACTATTATGAAGGGTGTCATTTCCCTAATTTCTTTCTCGGCTTGTTTCTCTTTTGTGTAGAGGACACTGTGGTTAGGACAAAATGGCAACCAACAGATTGGGAAAAGATCTTTACCAATCCTACAACAGATAGAGGGCTTATATCCAAAATATACAAAGAACTCAAGAAGTTAGACCGTAGGGAGACAAATAACCCTATTAAAAAATGGGGTTCAGAGCTAAACAAAGAATTCACAGCTGAGGAATGCCGAATGGCTGAGAAACACCTAAAGAAATGTTCAAACATCTTTAGTCATAAGGGAAATGCAAATCAAAACAACCCTGAGATTTCACCTCACACCAGTCAGAATGGCTAAGATCAAAAACTCAGGTGACAGCAAATGCCGGGGAGGATGTGGAGAAAGAGGAACACTCCTCCATTGTTGGTGGGATTGCAGACTGGTACAACCATTCTGGAAATCAGTCTGGAGGTTCCTCAGAAAATTGGACATTGAACTACCTGAGGACCCAGCTATACCTCTCTTGGGCACATACCCAAAAGATGCCCCAACATACAACAAAGACACGTGCTCCACTATGTTCATAGCAGCCTTATTTCTAATAGCCAGAAGCTGGAAAGAACCCAGATGCCCTTCAACAGAGGAATGGATACAGAAAATGTGGTACATCTACACAATGGAATATTACTCAGCTATCAAAAACAACGAGTTTATGAAATTCATAGGCAAATGGAGGGAACTGGAAAATATCATCCTGAGTGAGGTAACCCAATCACAGAAAAACACACATGGTATGCACTCATTGATAAGTGGCTATTAGCCCAAATGCTTGAATTACCCTTGATGCACAGAACACATGAAACTCAAGACGGATGATCAAAATGTGAATGCTTCACTCCTTCTTTAAAAGGAGAACAAGAATACCCTTGGCAGGGAATAGGGAGGCAAAGTTTAAAACAGAGGCAGAAGGAACACCCATTCAGAGCCTGCCCCACATGTGGCCCATACATATACAGCCACCAAACTAGATAAGATGGATGAAGCAAAGAAGTGCAGGCCGACAGGAACTGGGTGTAGATCTCTCCTGAGAGACACAGCCAGAATACAGCAAATACATAGGTGAATGCCAGCAGCAAACCACTGAACTGAGAATGGGACCCCCATTAAAGGAATCAGAGAAAGGACTGGAAGAGCTTGAAGGGGCTCGAGACCCCATATGAACAACAATGCCAAGCAACCAGAGCTTCCAGGGACTAAGCCACTATCCAAAGACTATATACATGGACTGACCCTGGGCTCCAACCTCATAGATAGCAATGAACAGCCTAGTAAGAGCACCAGTGGAAGGGGAAGTCCTTGGTCCTGCTAAGACTGAACCCCCAGTGAACATGATTGTTGGGGGGAGGGCGGTAATGGGAGGAGGATGGGGAGGGGAACACCCATATAGAAGGGGGGAGGAGGGGTTAGGGGATGTTGGCCCTGAAACCTGGAAAGGGAATAACATTCGAAATGTAAATAAGAAATACTCAAGTTAATAATAAAATTAAAAAAAAAAGAATTGCATAGACTGAAGCTCAGAAATTGATGCTGTCTCATCATAAAAGTTTATTAGAAAAATGGTATGCATTACCAATTACTCCCCAACATTAGACTTTTAGAAATAAGGAGTTTTAAATATATAACACACACCAAGAGAAATTCTGTGGGTAAGGATTACCCAGGAGGAAATTAAAAACCTATAGTAAAAGCGCTTCGCAGTTAATGCTTTATATGAAGCACTCTGTGATAGTTCAAACAGCAAGTTGACTGACATTCAAAAAAAGATCATCTTCAATCTAGTTTCACATCTTAGACATGCGGGAAGGAACTCAAGTCACTTCTGTTACCAAGATTGAGAGAGTGACCCTTGTTCTCCAGTAAGTGAAATGATATTTACTGAAGGGGTCATCATTGTGTACCATGGCTGAGCTGATAGATAACTGTAAATCAAATAGTGCTCACATTTAACAGAGATTTCCACCCCATTGACTGTTTCCTTTATGTTTATTAAATTGTGTTTGATTACGTCCATACTCTTTTGGCAGCTATCATGACATCTTTGTAAAATGTATGTAATTTTTAGTCCTGATTTCTCTTGAGCTAGTCTTTTTTTTTTTAAATCTTCACCTTTAAAATGAAAAATAACAGAAAGAAAATAAGTCCCCATATTCCAAGACCCACATCTACAGGGAGATACATGAACCTGTGCAAATTGTGATCTCTGAAGCAGTAGAATAAATTTACCATCTCATTGCATAACCTCCGAAAAGCATGTGTCTTGATAGCAAATTGTTCTCAGCTGTGGCCATAAGTAAGTTGGTAGGCTCTTGAGGAATCTCACCAGAATTCTTTACCCAGGACCCAAGAGTACTAAAATATTGACTGTACCTCTTTATGAAAACATTCACAAATGAGGCTTTTATCATAAAATGCTTGCATACAGGTTTAGTAAGTTATAACACATGAATAGAACTCGGTAATAGTTATGGCACCTGAGCATCAGGAAGAACTTCACAAGCAAAGCACACTGAATCTAACTACAGAGCAAAGATACCAGGAGACAGTATGTTATAATTTCAAAAGGGAAAGTCATTAGTTATCCAGGTTGTCTTAAAACAACAACAACAACAACAACAACAAAAACCTTAATTATGGTTTTACTGCTGTGAACAGAATGCATGACCAAGGCAATACTTATAAGGGTGACATTTAATTGGGGCTGGCTTGCAGGTTCAAAGGGTCAGTTCATTGTCATCATGGCAGCAATATGGCAGCATCCAGGCAGATGTGGGGCTGGAGGAGCTGAGAGTTCTACCTCTTGTTCCTAAGGCAGGTAGCAGAAGGCTTCTAGGCAGCTAGGACGAGGGTATTATGATCCATGCCCATGCCCACAGTGACAAATCTACTCCAACAAGGCTACATCTCTTAATAGTGCCACTTCCAGGGCCAAGCATATACACACCATCACAACAGTCACTTGCCATAAGCAGATGATTGACTCCCTGCATCACATTCTAAGGTGCCCCATTGCATGCTTGTGTTTGACGTTAGCCAGTAAAACAGTAAAATGTTAGATGCCTCAAGAGAGCATCGAACTGACAAGGCATAAAGCAATGAAGCAGTGCGCTCCCAAACTCAGTCATTTACATGAATTAGTTTAATCACTTCAAAAGAAAGGCTACCAAGTTCATCCAAAGTGAATGGAAATTTGAATTTGTGAAATAAAAATGAGAACTCAGTAAGCCCAGATTCTTTTGCTGGTATGCTCTGCCAGTTGTGCAAAGAAATCATGAAGCCATTTCTGTCCATTCTATTCAAGAAAAATAGAAGTGGGGAGGGGAAGGGGGCATCTTGACTATTTAACAGGGGGAGTTGTTACCCTAACAGAGATATTAGATAAAGACTTTAGAAGAGAACAATGTACATCTTTTGAACACAAGTGAAATCCCCAATGAAAATTCAGACAACTTCATCAAGCATCATATAAATCAGATAACACATCATTAACAAGTTTGGAGGAATCATGCTGCATTTGTGAACCCATCAGTGCAGAATGAATTTAAAAAGCTGTAAGACCCTATTTAGAAATATACAAATGGCATTTGACAAAGATCATAACTCTCTTGTGATAAATACTCCCAAGAAGCTAGGATAAGGAAGGAAGTTCCTTGGATTCGTAAGCAGAATGTTTCCAAAATCTTCAACTCAAATAAAATTTAGTGGTGAAAGACTGGATGCTTTTTTTCTGAGATGGGATGTAAGCCTGCTCCTCTCACCATTTTACTCAAATTGTCAAGAACTTGACTACAAGACTACAAGAGAAGCAGATAAAAATTATATACAAGATATACAAAAGAAAGGAAGAAATAACAGCCTCTTTAACTGTAAAAGGCATAATGATCTATACTGAATATTTCAAATTATTTGGAAAAATAAACCAAACTATATGTAGCCATGTCAAATGACACAGGTTTAATCTACAAAAGGCAATTTGGTTCCTATGTATTAGTCATGAGAATTTTAATTTCAAAAGAAAAGTATTTGTTGCTACAGTACTAAAATCTGAAACACACACACACACACATTTGAATAATGAAAATCTACATATGCAGATAGAGAGCTACTCACATATCTATCTTGGATCCAAACTCAATCTGAAAATTTATAAAAACTCACAATAAAATCCCTATAATCTACTTTTATAAATATTGACTAATATGACTTAAATGTCTGTTGAAAAACTAAGAACAAGTAAAAGTCACAATGGTGGAGAAAAAAATGCAACAGTGAAGGATTTCTGGTACCAACATTGCAGCTTATCATACAACTGTAATAATCAGGACAGTGTTTAATAGATAAGGTTATGGTTCTACAGAAGATTGCAGACAATCGGGAAATAGAGACAGAATAGAGTTAACTCTATTTTGACATACATGGCGAACTTTGGAAATACTGGATAATCTTCTCAACAAGTGGCTCGGGGCAATCAGGCTGCATTTTTTAACTAAATAAATCTAAGTAGAAATTTTATGTACATAAAAATACAAGGTCCATTGTAGAGTTATATCAATCACACAGTGGGATTCAGATTTGCTTTTCGGTCAAGATGGCTTTCACGGCAAGGGAAAGCAGACTAGGACAATGGCTCTCCTAACTTTCAACACCATTTTAAAAAGAAGTGTGAATTCCTGCCAAGACTGCCATAGCCTTGAGATCTGTGAAGAGGCATATAGTTCAAAAATAGTGGAACATCCTGGTGGGATGCTATAGTGAGTAAAATGCATTAAGTAAAGGCTGAGGAAGTCTTCTGCGCTGATCAGTTAAAGAATCTCCCCCACTATCTCCTCTGTCAGGTTCAGTATACCTGGTTTTCTGTTGAGGTTTTCGATCCATTCAGAGTTGAGTCTTACACAAGGTGATAGGTATGGATCCACCTGCATTCTTCTACATGCAGTCATGCTGTTTGACCAGCGACACTTGTTGAGTATGCTATCTTTTTCAAGTGTGTATTTCTAGTATACCACTCTTGGGCAATGTACCCAAAAGATGCTCTTACAGGGACACTTGCTGAACCCTGTTCATTGCTACTCTATTCATAATACCCAGAATTGGAAACAACCTACATGCTCCTCAACAGAAGAATAAAGAAAATGTGGTAAATTTACACAATGGAAAATTACTCAGCTCTTTTTTAAAAATAATGTCATGAAATTGCAGGCAAATGGATGGAACTAGAAAATAGAAAAAAAAAAATCCAGAATGAGGTAATCCAAAGCCAGAAAGATAAACGTGGTACGTATTCATTTAGAACCAGATATTGTCCATTAACTAAATAGTAACCAAGCTGCAATCCATAGACTCAGAGAGGTTAGGCCAAAAGGAAGGGAATTGGAGGACACGTGAATCTTCCTGGGAGGGGGAAATAAAATAGATTTTACAGGTGGACAGAATCTGGCTGGGAAGAAGGGATAAGAGCAGGAGAATCAAGTAGAAATGGGGGAGAGAGAGAGGATTGAGGAAGGGAATGAAGGGAGAGACAAACTTCAAGGGCATTTGAGGGGTTGCACAGAAACCTCATGCAGTGGAAACTTTTGATAATATATGAGGGTGATCCTAATGAAGTCTTCAAATAATGAGAGGAATGCAACCGCAATTGGTCATCTACTGTCACCAAGCAAAGCTTCCAATAGCGTGTTTCATCTAAATGACTTGTTGGCCAAAAGGAAGCCAAGGAAACCCCAGAACAACCCAGGCTTTTGTCAAGACAGGTTGCTCTCCAAAAACCGATAGCAAGGCCTCATCGCTGAAGACAACACCCAGGCAACTCACTGAACATGGATCAGTTGAGCTGGCCTACATAGAACCTTTACCCTTATGTTTTATTGTTGATGACATTTAAAGGTACTCTGTAAGCTACCATAAGAGAAAATATCAGCCCAAACACAAAACCTTGGATCTACTCTCTGTTCTGCCTGGAAAACATGCTAGGGAATGTTGGCCCAAACTTCATGGGGTAACTGATCAATGTGTGATTTGATTAAAGACTTACTCCACGAGATGGAACCCACATCTTACATTGCTTGGGTAACCCAAAACCAGAGATTATATAACCCAGAGACCTAGAGCAAAACCAAACATTACTGGTCTATAAAATAAAATATAATAAAAAATGACTCCTAATGATGCTTTACTATTATTATAGACAGAGCTTTATTCAGCTAGCATCAAAGAGGGTTCTTCCCTACAGCAGACGGAAACAAATACAAAGACCCACAGCCTGGCATTACATCCAGAGAGACCTTGGAACACATGGCTCTAAGCACAGTGCCTTCATCAAGTCCCTCCCCTCAGAGCTCAGGAACTCTGTGGAAAAGGAGGCAGAAGAGGGAGCAACGGAGAGGTTGGAGAGCACCAGGAGAACAATGTCCTCTAAAACAACCGAGAAGTTCATAGGCTCACAGAGAGACTGAAGCAGCATGCACAGGACTTACACAGGTCTGAACCAGATATTCTGCATATACATCAAATAGCTTTCAGTTTAGTACTTTTGCGGGATTCCAGAATGTGTGAATGACTGGGTCTCTAATTCTCGTGCCTTCTTTTTAGGATCTTTTATCCTTCTGTTTGGGTTGGCTGGCCCAAGATTGATACGATGGTGTTTATTTTACCTTCATTTATGCTATTTTGTTGTGTTTTGTTATTATCTCTTAGAAGCCTGTTCTTATGAGAGACAGAAAGAAAGTAGAGGAAATGGAAAAGAACTGGGAGGAGTAAATGGAGGGAAAACTATATTCAGATGACATTGTATGAGAAGAGAATCTATGTATAATAAAATGGGGGTAAAGGGGGTAAGAAAATATTTTGTAAAACAGACTTCTAATAGTGGGAGTTGGGGTATCTATGACTCTTTTGCCTGCTTTTGTAACCCTTCTTCTCCTACTGTGTTACCTTGCCCAGTCTTGATGGGAGGGTCTTTACAATATTATATTGTGTCTTGTTTTGTCCTGTTTGGTTGATGTCCCTGATAGTCCTGCTCTTTTCTGGAGGGAGACAGGGAGAGAGTTTATCTGGGTGACAGGAGATGTGGGGGGACCATAGGGAGGACTGGAAGGAGGGGAAGCTCTGATTAGGATGCGTCGTATGAGAGAAGAGTAAATAAAAATCTGGAGGAAAAAAACAGCTCTGTGTGCTACAAACAGGTCTCACCAGTAAAAATCACGTGCTGCTCCTCCTGAGGAGCCAAGACTGGTTCCCAGCATCTGACACCCTCTTCTGGCCTCTGGAGGCACCTGTATTCACGTGTGTATCCCTACCATTCAACACATATATACATAAATAAAAATAAATCTTAAAAAGTAATTAATACTATATTGGGGTTGGTTCGTAGATTGGTTTAAATGTACCATACAGATACAAGATGCTTATGATAGGAAAATCAACTCCAAGTATATGAAAATTTGCTTGTAATTTTTATGCATATCTAACATATTTTTTAAATTAAGCTTATTATAAAGCACAATGGGAAAGAGAATGTCAAATCCTTCTGGAGGAAATATGGCTACAAGTAATTTTACAGAAGTATAAAGTCAGCAATCCCTTCAAATAAAGTCAAGTGACATTTAAACGAATTAATTTTCTGAGCAAACCAGTCCAGCATCCAGAGTATAGAAGATTGTTTCCTTTCCAGCAATGTGTTTCTTTAAGATTGGAGCAAGTGTAGCTCAGTCTTGTGTATCTTAGCGCTGCCATGTGGAAAGCCAGACTCAAGATTAAAGTGCACGCACATGAACACACACACACACACACACACACACACACACACACACACACACACACACACTGAATGGTCTTTGTTAAAAATGCAAAATATGTCCAAAAATACTCTTATCACTCCTGGTTCCTGAGTACTGAGATCAAATCAGCTTCATCAAACACCTTCCCTAGTCATACACATTAAAAGCACTGCTGTGGGTTGGGGATTTAGCTCAGTGGTAGAGCACTTGCCTAGCAAGCGCAAGGCCCTGGGTTCGGTCCCCAGCTCCGAAAAAAAAGAAAACAGAAAAGAAAAAAAAAGCACTGCTGTTTTAAGTCAGTGGTCCTCAACTTTCCTGATTCTTTGACTCTTCAATAACACAGCTTATTAACTGTAAGTGTTTAAGCAACAACTTCCCCCATTAAATGTTTCCTTCCCACCCCTGCTTCTGCTATTCTAGCACAGAATAGACAGAAATGGCTTAGTGATTTCTTATTTGTTTATCACACCAACAAAAAGAAGTTTTTCTTGTTCCTTCCATGTCTGGGACACAGCTGGGATATTCAGAAATAGACTTTATTTCATTGCTGAATGGATATATAATATTTTCAAGATCTGTTTTTAGCTCTCAAAAACATATCAACATATGTTATTAACATAAACCAATAGAGTGGCTTAAGCAATAATATACTGGCTCTTACACAAACATCCTGGTGGAATACAAGGTGTTCATGGCCACCCTCAGCTATACAATGAGATTGAATCTGTAACCTGGATTCCATGAGAGCCTGGGTCCATCAATCCACCAAGAGAAAGGCTCGAAGCTCTGGGAATGGGAAGGGAGGAGAGAAAAAGAAGGTGGGAATCCACCAAGCAAGAACCCCAATCACCACTAAGG
The DNA here is from genome assembly GCF_011064425.1 of Rattus rattus. NCBI lineage: Eukaryota > Metazoa > Chordata > Mammalia > Rodentia > Muridae > Rattus > Rattus rattus. The sequence goes on along the minus strand of NC_046155.1, from coordinate 196,307,382 downwards.
AATGATCAATATGTTGTAAGAAAACAAATTCTCTTCATCTCTTTCAGTTTGCTTACATAAAATTGGGAGTGTTTTTTAAATTTATTAGGTGACAGGTAAGAGGGTTCCTTGGTTTGCTCAATCACCTCACAGTGTACGTATAAGCAGAGACAGTGGGCAGCGTGAGAGGAGGAGTTTAAGGAGCTTGGTGGCGTTGGTAATTGGGCAGCGCTTGCTGGAAGTCTGGTATAACTATGAGATGCTCATAGATGTAACCCGTTCCCCACCTCAAACCCCAGAGGCAGATCAGATGACTGCAGCTCAGAGAAGGAAACATGTCTGTCCATCTTAAAGATCTACTATCGCTGTCCATCCTATCCAAGAGGGGGCGCACCATGGCATTGATCAAGATGGACCTCTGAATCCAAAACCATTATCTATGTATATTGCTTCTCGGACAACCTAAACTGGAAATTCTAGTCACAGCACCTTCACATGTCAGTTTATAACTCTAAATCTGACGTATGCACCTGTGTGCATGTATTACAGGCATGTGTATGTGTTCAACTACATGTACATATGAAGAAGGCAGAGACTGACAGTGGGTATCAGAAGTATCAGGTATTTTCTATCAAACTCCACTTTTTTCTAAAATATAGTCACTCAACGAACCTGAAGACCTATTTTGCTAAGATGCCAGGTTAGCGAGTCCCTGGATCTTCCTGTCCCCATCCTGCCTGTGGTGGTGTCCCAGGTGTGTCCCACCAGTCGCCTCATTTGTGTGGATGCTAGAAACCTGAACTCGGATCCTCCTGCTTGTGCTTGAAGCATTGTGCTCACTGAGCCTCTCCCCAACCCGCTTGACTAAATCAGTTTGTTCTTTGTTGTTTTTATTTACTTGTTTGTTATCCTTTTCCTGGAACCTCCCTGTTGCTATATTTACCTGACATTTGCCTTCAGTAAAATTTATCAATTCTGTGAGCTTTGAGCATTTATAGGTTAAATTGTCCAAAGAAGACATGATTTTAGCAGATGTTTCTTTTAGACTTTCCTGAGATTTCTCTCCCCTTCTAAATCATTTTGTCTCTTACTGGCATGAGCTTTCTGGAAGTTTTTATTAAGAATCTCACAAGAATTATCCATCTTATTGAGTTTCCACACACCATGTTTGTCCTTTCCTCATAGATACATATCTGAAAATCATAGGGATGGAAACGATTTTCCTGAGGAACTGTTGGTAACTTTATTACCATTCCGTTGTGAAAATAATCTCTAACACAATTGCCCAAAGGCAGGAGAAACTCACGCAAATCTACAAAGATATGGAGTTGATGCTGACAAATTTTAATTAATCCATCAGCTTGCATTTTATGGGAATCTATAAGAGGAAAAAGAGTGTGTTTGCTTCAATGCCTAGGACATTTCTCTTCATTTGAAAATGGTGGAAATTAAGACACATAAACTATTATATGGGAAAGAACTTTAGTAAACACCTGGTTTGAACCATGGCTTTACAGGTGAAAAAAAGTCAATAAAATTTAAGCAACCTTCTCTAGTTCACACAGTCTATAGCTGCTTTATTTAAGGAGTTGTTTTTCATTTCAAAATGAAATTTAATAATAAATTAAGAGTAAATGTAAAGGATAAAAGGGAAAAGAAAAAACACCCTCACCATGATGACACCAGGATCAAGAAATAGAATCCCATCAATCCCTGAGCGTGACACAGAAACTCACCAATCCCTGAACAGTAAAATCCACCTATCACTGAGAATGCCCAAGTTTAGGAATTGAAATCCACCAATCCTCATCCTGGAAATCTCCACGCTGAAAAGCTCTGTCCCCCCCCAACCCCCAAGAAATCCTTTAGAAACCCTGCTTCCTACTCGGCATCCTGCTGCGTCTTGCCTGAGCTGAGGCAGCCACTCTCCTTGATTTTGTCCTTACAATAAAATTCCTGTGTGTGGTTTGTGGTGCAGTGCAACTGTGTCATATGTGGTGGTATTCCTTGGCTCCTGAGTGCCACGATACTTCTCTGAGCAGAGCTGTACCACGTTCAGAGGAACAGGGCTTTAGCTGGGGAACCCCTGGGTGCTGGAGCACAGCTGTAACACTTTCACTGAAAAAAATCTTCCCCTGCAACAGAACTGTAACATTTATGCAAGGGAAGCTTTTCTCTTCAGAGCTGCAACAGTTACAAAATGAACAATAATTTATAGAGATCGAGGGAGCTGTTTGTCCCATTGAAGGATTCTTTTGGCATCAATGTCCAAGGAATTGAAAACCCGCCAAACTCAGGAGTTCCTCAGTCTCTCCTTAGGTAATACCACTGCAAGAATGACTTCAGATATTAAACTCAGACTTTGCATTGGGAACTTCGCCTCATAATTACCCCAATCAACACCACCTTATAGCTGAGTGAAAGAGAGAGACAGAGAATGTTTCATAAATTCAACCAAATATCATTTCCACACAGTTGCTTGCTTATAGTCAACGCTGAAGCTGCTAAGCAAAGTCTTACTCAAGTTCTGTCCATACACAGTCAAACTTTCATTAGTTTCCGGTTGGCTTGCTGGAAGTCTCCTCTGCCTCCCTTCCAATGGAATGGCTTTGAAAAACTAAGGATCCATTCCCTTAAAGTTACAACACTAGCAATTGTCCCGACTTTATTTTTATTCTTGGATGGATTAGGGAAGAGCTGTGTGTTTTTAAGAAAAGACCACCTGCTTTCACATCGTGCGCACTTTCATAATTAGAGCAGCTACACAAGCCTTAATAAAAAGGAAAAGCACTTCTCTGAAGATGATGAATAAATGAGGCCATGCAAGCGTACAACTTTCAGGTTTGGCTCTACAGCACAGACAGCACGCTGTTGACTTGGCTATTATCAGGGATCAGTTTCTCTTGAGCTAGGCCATTAGGAATCCTCCACCTACTGCACCCCTTCCCACCTTAGAGTCTGTTGCAGTCTTCCTCCGCAGTCCCTATCACTGTCTAATGCCCAGTCTTCCAAAATGGGGGAGGACTTAAAATACCCCCAACTCAGCCTTTAAAGTGAATTATTTTCCTTATAAACTGCAGGCTCTCAACTCTTTTTGGATTTTTTTCTTGTCTCTCTTGATTTTTTTTTGTCAAACTCTCTTGAGCCTCACACAATTCCATTCTCCACCCCTAATATCCCTGAAGATTTAGATACTGTGGTTCCCTTCATCTCTTGAATTACATAAAGAGCTATCTTTGTGATTACAGAAAAATACAATTTTAGAACAATCCAGTCTAGTGAAGGGTGCCACGTTAAGTATGTATTATAAGCTGTGTTCTATGTTTTTTACAGTGACAACTAAATTAAACAAACTTTTTTCTATAACTTTCAGTCATTTAATGTGGCAATTAATTCCATTTTTCTGTAGGATGATCATCGATGGAGCCAGAATTTCTTTAGTATTACAATTTCATAATTAATCTGCCACATTCACTTTATGAAGGAAGCATGAAAAGGGAAAGATTTTTCAACCTACTATTAACTACAAATTATTTTTATAAAGATTATCAAAATACACATTACCATGTCAACCTTCTGCCTGCCTTTGTCTTCTTGGGAATAACATTGTTTTAAGACACCAGGGAAGGTGTCTTGAAATCTTTAATATTCAGTTTCTCTTGTTTCCAATGTTGGGTGCTTTTATGTTTTATCGGACCCATTTCACATTTCTACAACCGATCAATTGCCATTTAACTTGTGTTTTGCATCACTCACTTCCAGAGCAAATCTAGGTTTTGCTACTGTTGCTGCATATGGGCAGGATAAAGGACCAAGACCAGACAAGAAAAGAATATCCAGGGAAAATGTAAGGACATTGTTTTGTTTGGTTTTATTTAGTTTTGCAAATAGAGTGGAGCCTGAGTCTTCAGCTCATAATCCTTATATCTTCAATCTTTATAATAATTTATTATATCTTTACATATATATGTATATATGTATGTGTGTGTTATATTTTTCTGCAATCATGTGGTACTCTGATAAGAAGCAATGAAACGTTGAAGATATTTTATTAACATGCCATGGTTAGTTTAACTATCATCTTCACATCACTTAGAATAATGTAGGTAGGGAGTTTCAAGGAGGAATGGTAAAAATTAGAATATCCTATGAGCATGGCTGTGGAAGAGTGTCTTGATTGCCTTGATTGATGCTGGGAAACCAAGACTGAAAGTGGCCATGATCATTCTACAGTTTCGGTCCATAACCTTGAAGAGTACAGAAAGCTAGCTGAGTAACAGTTGCACATGCATTTCTGGTCCTGATTTTGGATGTGACAAGATGTTTCAAGTTGCTGCCTTGATGTCCATTAATGGGATACTATAACCTGGAATCACAAGGTGAACAAACCGTTTCTCCAGTAAATTGCTTCTGACCAAGAGACTTTATGAAACCAGACCATGGTGTAAAATCAGTAATGAAATAATCTCAGTGAAACAGAGCTAGAATTTACTCAAACTAGAACTCATGCTAGCCCGTGTCTACTTGTCTGTAATCACATTAGCCTACGCATTCTAATTCATGCCGAACTACCAATCCACAGAACGGATTGTAAGAGGTTCTGTTAGCTAAAATCCTTCATGCTATCAAATCAATGCTTCTACAGACATTGCTTAGATCTTTAAATGCTCATGAATTGTACAATGGTGGAAGCAGGATGTGAGAGGAAGAGGGTAGAAGAAACATTCTAGGATAGTATAAAAAGTAAGCTGTATACTACAGTACAGAAAGCAATCAAGGTAGGCAACGCTGACAATATGAAATTTTGCTACAAACTACAGTTGTATTCGTCAGGTTAAAGTAATTTGGTCAATTAGTAATTAGTCATTGATGAGAGTTACAGAAAACCTCTTCAAAAACTTTTCATTGAGCACTTAAAAATGTTAAAGAATTAAGAAATGATGTATGTATAAAATGCAAAAAACAAAAACTTAGCCAAATTTTTCCTTGCTATCGAATTAACTCTTCTGCCATCCTTATCTTGTTCTTTGAAAGCTCACAAGTTGTACAATAATAGAATTTGGAGGTGAGCAGAAGAGGGTAGAAGAATCATTGTAATATCACTGTACTCTTATTTTTACAAACAAATGTAGGGAAAGTGGGAATTGATGTTTGTTATATTGATGAAGGCATTTAATTACTGCTTTAAATACATTAATTAACTATAATAAATTATGTTTTCTCACTAAATAAAACGTTGTATTTGAGAGCAATTTTACGAAAGACATGTTTACTATGCCCAAGCCAGTGAGTAACACCTTCTATATTTTAGTCTTCTCATTCCACATCCCGATGATGGTACCTGTTTTACGTAGGCAGCTGTCATCCTGATTCATAATTAAGTTCATCAGCCAGAAGAGGATCATTTTTCTCCATGTGTACTCTTTGGTTGGTGGTTTACTCTCTGGGAGCTCTGGGGGTTCTAGTTAGTTAATACTGTTGTTCTTCCTATGGGGTGGAAAACCCCTTCATCTCCTTCAGTCCTTTTTCTAACTTCCATTGGGGACCCCATTTTCAGTCCAATGATTGGTTGAGAGTGTCTGACTCTGTATTTCTCAGGCTATGGCAGAGCCTCTCAGGAGACAGCTATATCAGGCTCCTGCCAGCATGTACTTCTTGGCATCCACAATATTGTCTGGGTTTGGTGACAGTTTGTGGGATGGATCCCTGGGTGGGGCTGTCTCTGGATGACCTTTCCCTCGATTTCTGCCCACATTTTGTCTCTGTGTTTCCACTCCTGTGAATATTTAGTTACCCTTCTAAGAACTGAAGCATCCACACTTTGTTCTTTCAATTTCTTCAGCTTCATGTGGTCTGTGGATTGTATCTCGGGTGACCCAAGCCTTTGGGCTAATATCCACTTATCAGTGAGTGCATACCATGTGTGTTCTTTTGTGATTGGGTTACCTCACTCAGAATGATATTTTCTAGTTCAATCTATTTGCTTAAGAATTTCATGAAGACATTGTTTTTAATAGCTGAGTAGTACACCATTGTGTAAATGTATCACAAAATGTCACTGCTTGGTAAATGTGCTGGTCACCTGTCACAGTGCAAGTGTTGATGCAGTCTGCCTGGGAACCATGAAAAGAACAAAGAGCAAAAACAGAAACAAACTACATGTTCCACACTGTCTGAGTAAAGGTTAACAACTTTTTAAAAATGTTCCTTCAAAAAAAGATAGATATTTTTCTACAAAGAGCATCAAAAATGCATTTGTTAGATATTCATGAATATAGATATGATTTTTTAAAGCAGAAGACTGAAGCTCGCAAGTCTAAATACAATGGGTTTGCTACTAAAGTTATGCCTGAATATTTTATTTAGACTTGCTCTTTTTTGCTCACTGCTAAAGCCCCTTGAACAGAGCTTGGCAAGCATCAGGTACTCAGTAGCCACCTATTGAATAAGAACAGTGAACTTGCACTCCCTGCCTTAATCTCTCAAACCTACAGTATCTGAAAAGAGTCATATTTGAGGGGACATTTCTTAGTCATTTGCAATCTTCTCCTTTGGTTCTCTCATCTCTTACCCATAAAATGGTCCCTGTGTGTCTGGAAACGAATCATTTGAATCCATCAGTTATCAAAGCACAGGTTTCCATGGAAACCAAACTTAAAATGTCTTAACATTTTTTTTCTCCAACAGGCTTACAATGGTATGTTTAAATTTACTTAGAATATAAATGTTTTTCAAATGATGTGCCTATTTTATGAGCTAAATATGCAATTAAAATTCTAAAATTTACTGACTTGTTATCTATTGTAAGGTTTGAAATCTCTATGCTGTTTTTTTAAACATCCTAATTGCTGTCTTGGTTAAAAAAAATGTATTCATCATTATTATTGATGTTTATTCCTACCATTATGATCTAATAATCATATTTTGTTTCTCTAATATGCCCAGCAGACATATTTAAAATTAACTTATTAATAAATTGTCTTGATTCCCCAAATTAAATAATGAATAAATAGAAACTGTAAAGTTTGATTGTCATGTTATTTATACTGCCCATCAAGTTATCTATGTAGGTATGAAAGGGCATTTAAATTTATGAGTTTTGTAGTTTGTTTTGTGCCTAAGATATGGTCTTGCTGTGTTGCCAGAAATGGCCTTGAATTTTAGGTCTCAAATGATCTTCTTGCCTCAGTCTCTCAAAGTGTTATGCTAGGGAATCTGTATTTCCACAATCGGTGAACAGATTGCTATAAAAACGTGATTGTTGCTTTCACAAAAATCTTAAACAATCACTCAAACTTCCTAGAGTCACTTAGACTCTTAGTCTACTTATGGCATCAACTCTCAACCCTTGGGGGTTGATGGACCCTTTCACAGGAGTTGCCTAAGACCATTGGAAAGCATAGACATTACATCATAAATGTAACAGGAGCAAAAATCATAGTTATGAAGTAGCAATGAAATAATTTTTGATTGGGGTCATCACACCATGGAAAACTGTACTAGAGGGTCACAGCATTAGGAAGGTTGAGAACCACTGACTTACTTATGGGCACAACAGTTAAAATCTCTTGTCCTCACTCCTGACGACCTATATTCAATCTCTGGGACTCAAATGGTAGAAGAAGCATGCTGACTCCTGCAAATTATCATCGGGCCTCCACACATATGCTCTGGCACATAAAAATATATACATAATGAAAAAAATAAAGTAAGTTACTTCTTCACAAGACTGTTTAAATCCCTCTGCTTAAAGAAAATTTCCCCTCTTCTGGCGGCCCTTTCTGCTGGGACAGACTGCTAGCTAGTCTGCTCCCTTGAAGTCACTACATCCTGAAGCATCCCAGGAGATCCTCTGCATTCAGAGCATTTGGTAAAGACCATCCCAAAGTCCCAGAGCTGCTGCTGGGAGCCCAAAGAACTTGGGACCCATCACTCCCCAAAACCCCCACCTTCCAAATCCTATTCCCCTTCCACACAGTCCTTTCTGATGGAGAACTTCTGGCTAGTCCACTCCCCCGAAGACACCACAACTTGAAGGCATCCCAGGAGTTCCTCTGTACACAGGGCAACTGAGCAACTGACACCACAGTCTGAAGACCCTCTGGGGGCTCCACACAGCATGCAGAGTAACTGACCCAACAGACTGAAAGCCTCCTTGGAGTTCTGCTACACACAAGAAACAGAAACCGCAGTCTGTAGCTACTCAGCCCTGGAGAACAGCTTCACCAAGGACTGTTGACTGCTCCTCTGAAGACCAACGGTCTGAAGGCCTTCTAGGAGATCTACTGAAGCCAAGACAACAGGTCCGCAGCTTCTCTGCCCCTCTGAAGACCCCACAATTGGAAGACCCCACAGGAGGTCTGCTACAGCTAGGTCTGCAGGCCTACCAGGAGACCTGAAGCAACCCAGAGACAAAAGAGGCAGACTCCAGACAGATTCATAGAGACCAGCAAACACCAGGGATAACCAGATGGTGAGGGGCAAGCACAAGACAATAAGCAAAAGAAACCAATAAACGTGGACATCATCAGAATACAGTTCTCCCACCACAGCAAGCCCTAAATACACCAACACACTTGAAAATCACGAAGCTGACCTAAAATCCAGTCTCATGAAGATAATAGAGTCCTTTAAGGAGGATATAAATAACTCGCTAAAAGAAATACAGGTAAACAGGCAAAATCTCTCAAAGACGAAACAATAAATTCCTTAAAGAAATACAGGAAGATACAATCAAACAGGTGAAGGAATTAAATAATGTGGTCCAAGACTTAAAAGTGGAAGTAGAAACAATAAAGAAAACACAAATGGAGGCAAACCTGGAAATGGAAAACCAGGAAAAGAGATCAGGAATTATAGATGGAAGGTTCACCAACCGAATACAAAGGATAGAAGAGAGAATATCAGGTATAGAAGGTACCGTAGAAAAGATTGACACAACGGTAAAAGAAAATTGAAAACATAAAAAACCCCTAACTCAAAACATCCAGGAAATTCATATCCATTGAAGGTACAGAGACAGACATGTTGATCAATGAAATAGAATTGAAGATCCAGAAATAAAACCACACTCTTACACATAATTGGTCTTTGGCAAAGAAGCAAAAAATATACAATGGGGGAAAAAAGCATCTTCAATAAATAATTCTGGTCTAACTGGCTATCTGTACGTAGATAACTAAAAAATAAAAATAGACCCATATTTGTCACCTTGCACAAAGCTCAAGTCCAAATGGATCAAGAACCTCAACATTAAACCAGATACACTGAATCTAATAGAAGAGAAGTTGGAAAAAGCCTTGAATTCATTGGCACAGGGGAAATTTCCTAAATAGAATTCCAATGGCTCACACTCTATTATCAAGAATTGATAAATGGGACCTCATGAAACTGGAAAGCCTCTGAAAGGCAAAGGACATAGTCAATAAGACCAGTTGGCAACCTACAGATTAGGAAAAAGACTTCCACTAACCCAACATCTGATACAGGGCTAATATACAAAATATATAAAGAACTCAAGAAGATAACCATCAAAAAAACCAAACAGCCCAACCAAAAAATGGGGTATAGGACTAAACAGAGAATTCACAACAGAGGAATCTCGAATGACTGAGAAACACCTAAAGAAATGTTCAAAGTTCTTGGTGATCAGAGAAAGGCAAATCAAAACAACCCTGAGTCAGAATGGCTAAGATCAAAACCTCAAGCAACAGCACATGTTGGAGAGGAGGTGGAGAAAGAGGAACACTACTCTACTGCTGGTAGAATTGCAAACTGGTACAACAACACTGGGAATGAATTTGGAGGTTCCTCAGAAAATTGGAAATTGATCTTAATGAAGACCCAGTAATACTACTCTTGGGAATATACACAAAAGATGCCCCACTATGCCACAGGGGCACATGCTCTGCTATGTTCATAACAGCTTTGTTTGTGTTAGCCAGAAGCTGGAAACAACCCAAATTTCCTAGAAGAATGGATACAGAAAATGTGATTTATTTACACAATGGAATACCACTCAGCTATTAAGAATGAGGGCATCCTGAGTTTTTTCAGACAAATGGATGGAACTAGAAAATACCATCTTGAGTAAAATAACTTAGACCCAAAAGGGCATGCATAGTATGTACTCACAATTAAGTGGATATTAGCCCAAAAAAGTACAGAACACCCAAGATACAGTCTACAGAATTCAAAAAGGTCAACAAGCTGAAGGGCACAAGTGAAGACACCTCTATCCAACTTGAGAGGGAGAAGAAACAAACACAAGGGAAGGGGGGGGGAGGAACCTGAGTAGGAAAGGAGGTGGGGTTGGGGGAGAGGGGAACATGATCTGGTATTGGGTGGGGGTAAAGGACTGAAGCCCTGAGGGCCAGCAGAAAGAATGGAATCAGGCAACTTCAGGAGGTTAGGGGTTGGTGGGGACCCTCCAGAATGTACCAGAGACCTGGGAAGTGAGGAACTCTCAGGACTCCAAGGAAGGGACCTTAGATGAAATGCCCTACAGTTGGGAGAAGGAACTTATAGAGCCCACCTCCAGCAGAAAAGACATGCCATCAAATGAGGAATGGGTTTGCCATCCCACAATCAAAACTGAATGTAATTGTTTCTGTTTGAAAGAACTGCAGGGATGGAAATCGAGAGGAGCCTGAGGAAAAGAAGGTCCAGCGATACCCTCAAAGTGGGATCCAGCTCCAGAGGAGGTCCCAAGGCCTGACACCATCACTGAGGCTATGGAGCACTCACAAAAAGGGACCTATCATGACTGCCCTCCAAAAGACCCAACAGAGAGCTGAAAGAGTCAGACGCAGATATTTGCACCCAACCAATGAACAGAAGCTGCTGACCCCTGTGACTGAATTAGGGAAAAACTAGAAGAAGCTGAGGAGGTGGGAGACCCTGTAGGAGGACCAGCAGTCTCAATTAACCTGGACCCCCGAGATCTCTCAGACACTACATCACCAACCAGGCAGCATACACCAGCTGATACGAGGCCCCCAATACATATAGAGCAGAGGACTACCAGGTGTGGGCTCAGTAAGAGAAAGGGCACCTAGCCCTCAAGAGACTGGAGGCCCCAGGGAGTTTAGAGGAGGTCTAGTGGGGTGGATGTGGTGGGAACATTCTCATGGAAACAAGGATGGGTGGGAGGTATGGAATGTGGAACCATTGGAGAGTGAACCAGGAGGAGAATAAAATCTGGAGTATAAAAGTAATAAAAATTATTTCAAACTGATATTTGGAGATAAATATAAAAATATAAAAAATGAATTCCATACATGTGAATGATCATCTCCAGACACAGGGAAAGAACATAGGTCTTTCTTATAATGTATTAAACTACAATGAGGCCCGAACCTCGCTGATGCCAGCCCACAGCTCCCTGCTCCCAAACCCCGTGGGAGAGAGAGCTCATCACACAGAAAGGTGGGCACTCCTCAGACTGCAGGGCAGAAGAGACCACCAGTACTGCCCACCCTTGCCCACATCCCTGGCCCAAGAGGAAACTGTGTAGGGCCTCTGAGAACAAGAAGATAGGGGCACTCAAACTGCAGAAATGCTGCAGTCTAGAATGTGCCCGGATCTGAGGGACTCGGTCAAATAGCTCCCTGCACCCAATTCCTGAGGGAGGGAGAGCTAGACCTGTACAAAGTTTAAGTCCAAGTGGATCAAAGACCTCCACATTAAACCAGATACACTCAAACTAATAGAAGAAAAAGTGGGGAAGTATCTCGAACACATGAGCACTGGAGAAAACTTCCTGAACAAAACATGAATGACTTATGCTTTAAGATCAAGAATTGACAAATGGGATCTCATAAAACTACAAAGCTTCTGTAAGGCAAAGGACGCTGTTATTAGGACACAATGGCAACCAACAGATTGGGAAAAGATCTTCACCAATGTGGTTCAGAGCTAAACAAAGAATTCACAGCTGAGGAATGTCGAATGGCTGAAAAGCACCTAAAGTTCAACATCTTTAGTCAAAAGGGAAATGCAAATCAAAACAACCCTGAGATTTCACCTCACACCAGTGAGAATGGCTAAGATCGAAAACTCAGGTGACAGCAGTTCCTGCGAGGATGTGGAGAAAGAGGAACACTCCTCCATTGTTGGTGGGATTACAGACTGGTACAACCATTCTGGAAATCAGTCTGGAGGTTCCTCAGAAAATTGGACATTGAACTACCTGAGGACCCAGCTATACCTCTCTTGGGCATATACCCAAAAGATGCCCCAATATATAACAAAGACACATGCTCCACTATGTTCATAGCAGCCTTATTTATAATAGCCAGAAGCTGGAAAGAACCCAGATGCCCTTCAACAGAGGAATGGATGCAGAAAATGTGGTACATCTACACAATGGAATATTACTCAGCTATCAAAAACAACGAGTTTATGAAATTCATAGACAAATGGACGGAACTTGAAACTATCATCCTGAGTGAGGTAACCTAATCACAGAAAAACCCACATGGTATCCACTCATTGATAAGTGGATATTAGCCCAAATGCTTGAATTACCCTAAATGCCCAGAACACATGAAACTCAAGAAGGATGACCAAAATGCGGATGCTTCACTCCTTCTTTAAAAGAGGAACAAGAATACCCTTGGGAGGGGATAGGGAGACAAAGTTTAAAACAGAGACTGAAGGAACACCCATTCAGAGCCTGCTCCATATGTGGCCTGACCCATCCAGCAGGTCCAGTTATTCAGGGTCCCAAAGAGGCGCTACCTGACTGTCAAGGGGGGAGAAAAGAAGGAGACCAAGCAAGGTTCTGTTGTCAAGGTCTCGTTTATTGAGAGGAATGTACAGCATTTAAAGCTCTGAGGCAGGAATTAAAGCTTAGGGTGGGGGAGTATTGGGAAGTGCCCAAGGATGTAAGGTGAATCACTAAACTGCAAGATATCCTGGTTAAACAAAGAGGCAACAGTCTTCCAGGGACATGTTCTTTGAAAAGGTCAAACCCTTCTCAGGAATCTGCTCAGGGACATTCCGGTGTTTGCTCAGGCTGAAACATCTTGTGATTGCTCCCGGAATCTTCCTGGAAGAGGCTTTTGTCCAACAATCTCATAATCTTACAGCAGCCACCTTAGGGGTGAGCTTCTGTGGCCATACAGCCCAGAGTCACGTAGCCACCTTGAGCTATACAGTCACAAAGTGGCCAGGCCCAAATCCAATAAGGCTTCCTACAGTGGCCCATACATATACAGCCACCCAATTAGACAAGATGGATGAAGCAAAGAAGTGCAGGCTGACAGGAACCGGATGTAGATCTCTCCTGAGAGACACAGCCAGAATACAGCAAATACATAGGTGAATGCCAGCAGCAAACCACTGAACTGAGAACGGGACCCCCGTTGAAGCAATCAGAGAAAGGACTGAAAGAGCTTGAAGGGGCTTGAGACCCCATATGAACAACAATGCCAACCAACCAGAGCTTCCAGGGACTAAGACTATACTACCCAAAGACTATACATGGACTGACCCTGGGCTCCAACTGCATAGGTAGCAATGAATAGCCTAGTAAGGGCAGCAGTGGAAGGGGAAGCCCTTGGTCCTGCCAAGACTGAACCCCCAGTGAAAGTGATTGTTGGGGGGAGGGCAGTAATGGGGGGAGGATGGGAAGGGGAACACCCATAGAGAAGGGGAGGGGGAGGGGGTTAGGGAGTGTTGGCCTGGAAACCGGGGAAGGGAATAACAATTGAAATGTAAATAAAAAATACCCAATTTAATAAAGATGGAGGGAAAAAAATAAAACAAAACAAAAAAACCCAAACTATAATGAACAAAATTGAATACATTTTGAAACAGAGAAGACATTGAAAGCGTCTTTTAAGATTTATTTGATTTTTAATTTGTGTGTGTGTGTGTGTGTGTGTGTGTGTGTGTGTGTGTGTGTGTGTCATGCATGTGGGTATACACACATGAGTGGAGGTGACTTCAGAGAACAGAAGAGGGTGTTGGGTTTCCTAAAACTTATTACAGGAGATTATGAGCAATGTGGATTCTGGGAACTGAAGTCAGGTCCTCTGAAAGAGCAACAAGTACTCTCAACTGCTAATCCACCTCTCCAGCCCCATAAACTAATTTTAAATATATCTGAGCATATTGTTTCCATATATAACTGACAATATCTATTAGGTTAAGTTCAGAGAATCATAACTGATCATAACTAAAAGAATATTTCTTCAATCTCCTGAGGAATAAGAATGTCTTAGATATTATTCAGTCAAAAGGAGAAAAAAAGTAAATTTAAAACAGTAATGAACAAAAAAGATATATGAGGGACAATGGGGGGACAATATTACACCATATTGTGAAATTAAAACAAATAAATTTATAGAAGAGTAGTAAAATGGTGATTGTCAAAGGATTGGGAAGGTAAAGAGGAAACATTGGTCAAAGGAAATAAAATCTCAGCATAAAAATAACAAATACATTCTAGAAATTTAATTTAGACCATCATGACTACAGCTAAAACCCTGTATTGTATACTTGACCTTTGTGTATAACTGGTAGAGTCATGTATTAGAAAGGCTTGTGTGTATATATACACACAAGACATATATAACACCTATACCTAAAAATGCCCGGTAAGAGGACCAGCAGGCTCAATTATCATGGACCCCTGAGATCTCTCAAACATTGAACCACCAACCTCCATACACTAGCTGATATGAGGCCCCCAGCACATATACAGCAGAGGACTACTGGGGTTTAGTTTAGAGGTCTGGTGGTGTAGGTTGGCTGGGGACATCCTCGTGGAGACAGGGTGGGTAGGAAGGAAGTATGGGATGTGGAACAGTCGGAGGGGGGACCAGGAGGGGAATAAAACTTGGAGTGTAAAAACAAATAAATAAAGACATTGTAATGACATCATTTTTTATTCTAACAACCTTGGGCAACCTGACAAAATCTAAGGTTAGTGTGTGCATGCATATTACTAAACAATTTTAAAAGAGGATGCTGATTTGAGTTGAGCTCTAAAACTAGGCCGCTATAAACTAAGTCAAATCGAAACAGTAATGTTGACATTCAAAGCTATAACATTCCAACTGAGTTGTTTAATCTACCCAGAGAAATTTCTAATGAATACTATTAGCCAAGTCTTCAAAGAAGGTGGTTAATCCAGCATTGGTTTTGTTTTTTGTTTTTTGTTTTTGTTTGTTTGGTTGGTTTTTTTTGTTTTGTTTTGTTCTGATCTTCATAAGCAAAGGACTTTAAAATGACTGCTCCACTTTCATTCCTGGTTTCCAGGTTCTTCAGATTCTTCGTGTCTATAAACACCCACTGCCCAATGCTCAATTCAGTTCTCTGAACTCTTATGGGGCTATGAGAGCTGTGTAGCTTGTGGACATCTGTGTTCGAACTCAGTTAAATCTATTTGTCTAATATATTCCTTTATCAAAACAGAGGCAGAAGGAACACCCATTCAGAGCCTGCCCCACATGTGGCCCATACATATACAGCCACCAAACTAGATAAGATGGATGAAGCAAAGTAGTGCAGGCCGACAGGACCCGGATGCAGATCTCTCCTGAGAGACACAGCCAGAATACAGCAAATACATAGACGAATGCCATCGTTAAACCACTGAACTGAGAATGGGACCCCCGTTGAAGGAATCAGAGAAAGGACTGAAAGAGCTTGAAGGGGCTTGAGACCCCATATGAACAACAATGCCAACCAACCAGAGCTTCCAGGAGCTAAGCCACTACCCAAAAACAATACATGGACTGACCCTGGGCTCCTACCTCATAGGTAGCAACGAATAGCCTAGTAAGTGCACCAGTGGAAGGGGAAGCCCTTGGTCCTGCCAAGACTGAACCCCCAGTGAAAGTGATTGTTGGGGGGAGGGCAGTAATGGGGGGAGGATGGGAAGGGGAACACCCATAGAGAAGTGGGGGAAGGGGTTAGAGGGATGTTGGCCGGAAAACTGGGAAAGGGAATGACAATCGAAATGTAAATAAGAAATACCCAAGTTAATAAAGATCAAAAAAAAAAAAAAAAAACTTTCTCTCTCTGTTTATCTGTGTCTTTGTTTCTGTCTCTCTGTCTCTCATGTACACACACACACACACACACACACACACACACACACACATTCTGAAGGTTCAAAACCACTATGGTCATTGTTGAAATGCACCTTAATGGTGCACGTCAGTCTGAGCCACTATTCTCTTAGACATTGGACACAGAGTCCAATGTCTGCCCTGTAATTTCCCATTAAAAATATCCCTGTGGTATTGATGCTAATACCAATTATGGAACAGTTATAAGTGGGATAGAATGCATAGTGTACTAAATAGGCAAAAGGATATTTTGAACCTCCAGATTAAGAAAATACTCATCATAATTCTCAGAAAGATGCAGAATTTCTGAACTGTAGTTAGGCATCTGGTTTTAACATTTAAGCTCCTCTTGTTCCTTGAAAATACAGAGTCAGGAACTCGGAGTGAGGGGATTTTTCAGGAATATAAAAGCTGCAGAGCAGTAGGTGTGGAATATCTTCTACTTTAAGTTAATCTAGGGGTTAATGTGGCCACTAAGAACTTGGCATGGATTAGGAGTATTTGGATAGCAGAGAAAGCTAGAGTTCATTTACAAGATTCAAGAGGGTGCCATTAAGGGTTTCTTGGTAAAATTAAAGCAGCAATGGAAAGTCTGTAATTCCCGATCCTACTAGAACAGTGATTAAATGTTTCCTTTGGACTAAACATGGATCGTTTACAAAGAGTGTTTGTTACTGTCTGATTTAAAGACAGCATCAGGAGGAGTAAGCAGATTCCAGGGAAAAGACATAATCTGATAATGTGGAGCTGAAAATGGAGTAAATGACCAGCAATCCAGATGCCTCTTGTTTCCTCTTGGGGATTCTGAGTTGAAAAATCTCAACATTAGAATGACTTCAAAAGTCCTGCAGAAACTCTGTGCAGAAGAAGGTGTCTGCTCATACCCTGCCAAGTTAATCTGTTTTCTGATGAGGGATGGCCATACTAGAACAAGCCAAGAAAGGATTCTTCCCTTCCTCTTGACTCCTATCTCTCCATATGCTCCAACTCTGAAAGAATCCACTGCCTCAGTATCAATATCTTGTAAGCTCAACAAATAAATAAACGTTGGCTATAAACTTAGTTTGGGCCTTTTTGAGATTATAATTTTTGAGACAGGGTTTTTCTTTTTTCATTTTTATTTATTTATTCACTGTACACCCTGATCACAGTGTTCTCCTCCCTCCTCTCCCCCAAGTTCCACCCTCAAATACCCCTCCTTACATTACCTTATACCTTATCTTCAGAAAAAGGGAAGCCCTACCCCACACCATGCCAACCCAGCCTGGGATATCAAGTCACAGCAGGTCTAATCACTCTCTCCTACCAAGGCCAGACATGGCAGCACAACTAGGGAAAGGGAATTCAAAGGCAGGCAACAGAGTCAGAGGCAGCCCCTGTTCCATTTGTTAGCGGGCCCATATGGAGACCAAGCTGCACATCTGTAACAAATGTGTAGGAGAGCTAGGTCCAGGCCCTGCATGCCCTTTGGTTGGTGGTTCAGTCTCTGTAAGCCTCCATGGGGCCAGGTTAACTGACCATGTATGTCTTCTTGTGCTGTCCTTGTCCCTCCCAGCCAGCTCACTCAATCCTATCCCTAACTGTTCCACGAGACTCTGGAGCTCTGCCAGGTATTTGGCTGTTGAGTCTCTGCCTCTGTTCCCATCAGCTGCTGGATGAAGCCTCTTAGGAGACGCTTATGCTAGGCTCCTGTCTGTAAGCATAGCAGAGTATCATTAATAGTGTCAGGGGTTGGCTCTCTCCCATAGAAGGACCTCAAGCTGGGCCAGTCATAGGTTGGCCGTTCCTCAGTCTCTGCTCCATCCTTATCTCTGCTCATCTTATAGGCAGAACAAATTTTGGGTCTAAGGTATTCTGGGTAGGTTGATGTCTCCCTCCCTCCACCAGAAGTTCTGTGTGACTACAGGAAGAGACCTCAGTCTCTATATCCTCTGCCACTAGGAGTCTCAACTACAGTAAACTCCATAAATTCCAAGAACTCCCCTCCAATCCCAGGTCTCAGGACTTTGGCTAATTCCAGACATGCCCCTCCCTAATTTCTGTTCACTCTCCCAGCCCTCTCCTGTTACCCCTGTCCTCAAACTTGATCCCCATCACTGTTCTCCTCCTTGGCCCCTCTCCCACTCAGTTCCCTGCCTCCCTCAACCCCCTATGTTTATTTTACTTCCCCTTCTGAGTGAGATTCAAGGCTCCTACTTATTACTTAGCTTCTCTGAATCTGTGGATTGTAGCATGGTTATCCTGTACTTTATGGTAGTCTCAAACATAGTCACTTAAGATTATAATTTGATTATAACCTTTCTCCCTTCTTTTCCTACCTCCAAAACCTCCCATATATCCCTTCCTGTTCTCCTTCCAGCCCATGGCCTCCTTTTTTAAAAAATTGTCATTGTATGCAGATATTTTTGCACACATATAAGTATACAATGCACACACACTTCCTAAATATTTGACTAAGCCAATCTAAAATTACTTACATGTATGTTTTCAGGACTGATTACTTGGCACTGGACAACCAATTATTATGCAATACACTCACATAACTAACTACCTTTCTAAGGTAGCCAGTCTATGGTATTTTGTAACACCAGTTGAATGGTCTAAGGAATTTATGTTTCCTACCTGGAGTATAAATCTGTTTTCACTAAGACTCTGAAATCCTGTACATGGAAATTTGGGGATTCATCACCCTTCATAATCTAATACCTTCCAAATTGTCATACATATTGATGCAATATAAATGGTAGTTACAAAAGCTATGTGCATGTGGGTTGTGTTTCTCTGCAGTCCTTGACTGATAAATATCATAAGCTGTTTCTTTTCTCAGAACGACAACAGCCACAAAGGAGCATCCTAAAGTCAGCAGGCTTATTGTTTCTTCCAGAGTCCTGTTCTTCCTAGTTTCTCCCCACCCACAGGACTAACTTAAGCTTTTGATGTCTTGGTTAAGTTTTACTGTTCTGAACAGACACCATGACCAAAACAATTCTTATAAAGGACAACATTTATCTGGGGCTGGCTTAGAGGTTCAATGGTCCAGTCCAGTAACATCAAGGTAGGCAAATGGCAACATCCAGGCAGACATGGTACAGGAGAATTTGAGAGTTCTACACCTTCACCCAAAGGCAGACAGCAGGAGACAGGCTCCTAGGCAGCTAAGACAAGGGTCTTAAAGCCCACATCCACAATGACACATTTCCTCCAACAAGCCCACAACTACTACAACAAGGCCACACCTCTTTATAGTGCCACTCCCTGGGTCAAGCATATTCAAACCACCACATTTGATTATTTTAAAATTTAATTACATGTGTATTTGTGAGTTGTGTAAAAATGTGCACGTGGGTTCAGGTGCCTCCAGAGACTAGAAGAGGCTATCAGGGTACAGGATCACCCCCAGGTGGACTTAAAGTAAATGATGCACCTCCTGATTTGGTTGGGAGGAATTGAGCTCCAGTCCTTTGCAAGAGCAGGGCATACTCTTAACCACTAAGCCTAAATCACAATTTCAGGGTGACTATCTTAGGCCATGGTAAATCATGAAAAGTCAAAACATCTGGGTTGAAATTACAGAAAATGATGTGAACAGCTCTCTCAATAACTTCTCCCTGAGGATGACCTCTGTGTCTATGCTTATTCAAGAAACTGTTTAGAGATTCTCTTTTCTCTTAGCTCCCATATAACGCGCGCGCGCGCACACACACACACACACACACACACACACACACACACACACACACACCATTTCTGAACATCATAAAGAAGTTTTGGTAGGTTGAAAGTACACATATTTTCCCAAGGCACACTGTCTTCATGATTCCTGTTCAAACATAGAAGGTAGGCTCTGCAAGCAGATTGGATGGATAAGGAAAGATCTCATGGTCATGCCAAGTGGGAATTTTCCTTTTACCATTTGTCTGCTCCACTGTGATCAGATTCTCTTCCATAATTAGGGATCTGTCACTGTTTCCAGAAGTGTACCTAGTAGGATGCAGAGCCACACTACTGCAGAGGACAAAAACCCTGGAGACCGTAAGACAATGTATGAGACACAAATGGCTTCCACCTCAATGACTATCTTCCTCTGCTTTGCCAACCTACATCCCATCATAAAAATGATGGAAAGGCATAGCCTCTGCCTCTTTATTCACAGTGTTTCTTGGGGATTTGATTGCTATTCCATTTTGATTGCTTTTTAAATAATAAGGCTAAAATTTGGTTGTGGAATGCGGACTGTTCCAGATGCTCCCTGGTATTATCTACCAGTGATCTAAGCCACCACCTGGCCCCACTGGGTTGAAGCCAGGACAGAGCCCAGCCAGGATCTACCCTCTCTGCACTGCATGTGTTGTTCTTTGCAGGGATAATGTTCAATAACATTGGAAGAGTAAGGAAAGCCCCAACCACAGACCAGAGCTTAATAGTGATCAGCATCAAAAAACAAACTGCTCCACGGAAACAAAGCATGCGCATAGCCTACCCTTTCTATATTTACCCCAGCTTCCAATGGTTTCACACACACACACACACACACACACACAGAGAGAGAGAGAGAGAGAGAGAGAGAGAGAGATGATAGACACACACACACACACACACACACACACACACACACACACAGAGAGAGCAGGGAGTGGAAGAGGCATTTGGAAAACTACCTGCCTGAAACAGGGTTTTTGAAATATAGTTGTTTGTATAGTACCAGTATGACAGTATGAGCAAAGTTATTTTCTGGAGTTTAAATTCAGCCTAAGTTTTAAAATAAATAACAGTGAGGTGAAACATGCTCAGAATCTCTTGAAAACATGTTTGCTAGCTCAAAACTTCAGTGGGCTATTGTCATTCCCTTTGCCCAAGTTTTCTTATGAGGGTGATAATGCCTGTCCCTCTCACGAGGTCATTTGAAATAATAAGTGTGCAAGTGTGCAAATCCTGTAGACACTCAGAGTACAAGGAGGTAGAGCGATGCCGGGGAAGGCCAGCAGTGGAGAGCACACAGCCCAAACACAGAAGTAAGGGGATCCTGATCTAATTCATGATTATGAAGAGCCAGGTATGTGAACTTTTAGGTGACAAGAAGGATTAGCAATAAATAGCAGAAAGATCATTAGCTCGTTTTTGTAGTCAGACAGATAAAGGGTCACATGCTGGCTTTGCCCCTTAATAGTGGTGTGTCCTTAGCCAGCTTCCTCCTCCTCTCTAATTAGTCAGTTTCCTCTCATTAAAAAGGTGAACTTCTCCACCATGATCAAAG
Source organism: Rattus rattus (assembly GCF_011064425.1). Lineage (NCBI taxonomy): Eukaryota > Metazoa > Chordata > Mammalia > Rodentia > Muridae > Rattus > Rattus rattus. The sequence continues at coordinate 196,286,067 of NC_046155.1, read as the reverse complement.
GTAAACCTCTGATATTCCCCATGAAGAAAGAAAAATGAAAAATCAAAAGAAATCAAGTAAAAAGAGAGAGAGAAAAAACACCTCAGGAAACTGTATATGCAGAAAGAACTAAAGAGATTTAAAGAAGGAAGCAAATTATTCCCAGAGGAGAATGGCTTCCAAAGTTTCCAGTTTTAAAAAAATGAGCAAGTGTTTTAAGTAAACACAATAATATTGCTTAGCATTAAGAAAATTGCATGGCTAGACAGCCAAGAAAAACAACTTCAGAAATTTAAACCACTGAAAATGAGTAAACAATTTACAAAAGCATCAAAATCTGCTAGTATCTATTCTGCCATCCACTCAGAAATATGCAATGAAATATATAGACAGAATATTCACCAGCCCAGGCAAGGAAGAAGGCAGGTGGTGAAAATGTCTAAGGCAGATGCTCACACATCACATGCTGGCAGTTCACAGTATATGTTCCCATGGGGACTCCAAAGGCCCTAGTTTCCTGAAGGTACCAGCTTTTAGACTGACATTCTGTAGCAGATCTTAGAGATAGCAGCAAGCAAGCCAAGTTCCAAAATTACAGCAGCCTGCATCAGCTGTATCTGATAGGGAGGCTACAAAATTTATGTCTCAAAGTTTTAAAACAAAATGAGTCATATATCTGACACATAGTTGTGGAAAATATTTCATTGTCACTTTGGCATATTTTTCAGAGAAGAATCACTAAGTCACATTTGAGGCAAGTTATGAATAATGCAGCTGTTTATGTTTTGACTATGAGAGGTATCATTTTAAAATAAAGATGAGAGGGCTAGGGAGATTGCTCTGTAGGCAAAGAGCTTGCTCTGTGGGCATAGAAGCTCTGAGAAACTGAATTGGGACCTCTAGCATCTATATAAGGAGGGCTGAGATGCTTTCTCTGATGAGCCTACCGATGAAGCTAGTACTTTAATTTGACCCAGGTCAATTCTCTTCACATGAACATCCTTATGGCTTTCTCTGCAGCCCAGATGAACTATACTATAATGTTTACACCAGTGCCAAATGCTACCTGACATCCTAATAGGTAAAATCTCACCTTGAAAACATTTTTGTGATCCAGTAATCATGTATCAATTGCCAACACCCAGAAAGATATTAAATATGGGATTTATCTTTCAATGCTTTTCTGTCTATAAGCTATTTAAAAATTCTAACCCAGAAGGCTTTAAAATATGCTAAATTGTGGTTTCTGAGCTCATCTAAGTTTCTATTTAGAGGATACAGTCCACATACAAAAGAATACTCATTTCTGACACCAGTTATGAGGTTACTCGGAGTCTCCAAGCCTCTTTCTGCTTCTGTAATTCTTCAAGGGCTTCAGATAACTCATTAAAGGCTGTTCTCCTCATGCTATAGTTTACTATACAGACAGGGTACAATTTTAAATCAGTCAAGGAAAGACATACATAGGAGAGAAGCTAGGAAAGAACAAAGTCTTTGATGCCTTCTCCAAAGGAGTCAAGGAGAGGATAGTCTTCAAGCAACAATGGATAAAAATATGCATTTCCCTGAGCTCTAGATGTTTAGAGGTTTGAGTGGGTTCAGTGATATGCTAGCCATGGACCCTCCGAGAGGTCATGATTACAATTCCACTCTTTTCTTCCTTCCAAGAAAAGCTTAAAACTTGTGATCCATAAATCACACTGTTGAGTGTGAGGTGGCCAGTGTCTCCAGGTAAACAAGATATCACCTCTCCATGAAAAGACAGACAACATGAACCCAGTACCCTCTCCCAAGTATGGGTAAAGTCAGCCTTTCACTACACAAGAACCAAGTATGAGTCAAGACATTTAACTCATTAGTAATTCTCATTAGACCCTCAAGGAAGACAGAGACTATTGATGAAGCTTTCTAGACCCCTGTGAAGGCAGGATGATATAATCATAGGTAAAATTAAGGCAAGCATTGCTGGTCTATCTGTTGAAATCCAATCTGTCTCCTGATTTCTCAAATGGTATCATTTATACACCATGAGGTATCATTTATAGACCATAAGATTTACACATCTCAATTGTAAATTTTAGTATTTTCAGTAGACTTCTAAAATTGAGTTGTAGAGCAATGCTGTGTGCTCAGTTTGAATGTATTAAAGACTTCTCACAGAAGGCACCTAAATGTTTAGACTTAACTCTGAGTTGCCGATAATGTCAGTTAGGAAATCAATCACATCATTTTCCCTCTGTAGCATTTAACCAAGAGTGAGTACAGATCTGAATCCTCCTCTTCTCTCTGTGTCTTCTGTCTTCTCTGTCTGTTGGATAGGTCTCAATCTGTGCCTGCCTGATGCTGTCTCTATCTGTGTGTCTTTATCTGTCTGTTGTGTCTGCCCCTCACAAAGGGCTTTACTCTCTCATTTATTGAACACAGAAAATATCACAGGGAAAGGAATAGGTAATCTTTACAGAGATCTTTGACAGAGTTTTAGAAGGGATTAACTCACAGACTTCAACTGATTCCAGCTGACACAGATATCAAGTAACATAAATATCACTGTTTATCGAACAATGTCCATATTCTACTTTCAGCATTTATAATGGTTATCTACTTCATAAGGCTGTTTTCAACCTATTTTCTGTTTTCAGCAAATGATTAATAGAATACATGTAAACACACATGTATGGCTTAGGGTCAGGGGCATGGAAAAATACATAACTTAAGATTACAGCTATGCGGGTTGGGGATTTAGCTCAGTGGTAGAGCGCTTGCCTAGGAAGTGCAAGGCCCTGGGTTCGGTCCCCAGCTCTGGAAAATAAATAAATAAATAAAAAATCTTAAAAAAAAAAAAGATTACAGCTATGCATTAGCTTAGGTTATAAAAGTTGATTACATGTGAAACCCAGGGAGATAAGTTTGGTTGTAACATTGTTTTCTTAAAGGTAGGTTAAACAAACAGGCCGTGTACACAGTAGGATATCAGTCTTAAATGAACTCATGATATACTATTAACTCTAGCTGTAATGTCCATTGGTATCATAATACATTGTCACCCCACTGTCCTGAACAGATAAAGCCTGTGTCCACTCTTATGTAGTCCTTTTCCTCAGCCCCAAACAACTTTTGAACCCCTCAATGGATCTTCATAATTTAAACTTTTTGAAACACTACACCTAAACAGAAACTCACAGCTCATAGCCTCATGTGTTGATCTTCTTAGCATAGTGTTTTTGAGATTCATTCATGTTCCTTGATCCTTTTCATTGATGAGTTGTATTCTATTGTATGAATATATCCTGTTTTGTTTATGTGTCCACCACCCCTGGACTTTGAATTATTGAAGTGCAGTCACTTTTTCCAATTATGTTGGGTGTCACTGACATGAATAACCTTTAAGGTGACAAATTTTGTGCTTACTTTTAAAAGAAAATTTTCACAGTGGTTGCTAGGCTTTTACAAACCACCAGGACATATGAGAACTCTAGACTATTCATATATTTGCCAACTCCTGCTGTGCCTTGTATTCCATTACAACAGCTGGTTTTGGTACTATGGTTTCAGTGATTCTCATGCAAGTCAAAATTAGAATCTTAAAACCAAAAGCCAGGTGCTAATGGTAATTGGATACAGGGCTTTAGGAGAGTAACTAGCATTATGCAAGTGCCTAACATTGGAGTCCCCATGACAGCATTCATGACTTAAAGAAGAGGAAAAAGGGCTTTAGCCAAAGCTTACATGCTTGCTCTGTGTCTCTTTATGATGACATAGCACAGGAGTCCTCACTGGAGGCTGGGTCCTGATACATCATTTCTCAACATCTAAACCTGTGTGTCAAACAGAACTCTGTTGTTTATAACTTACCCAGCCTGGGGCATTCCGTTATAGCAACAGCAAGCAGACTAAGACAAGCACATAAGGAATAACTTCACCGTGCTCTTTAGGCAGGTTATGTTGCATTGGAAAGCAAGGGTCTTACTGGGGTGCACATCAAAGGAAACACCATGATCAATAGCATGTGCTGCTTGTCTGCCTTCCCTCTGGAAGATGAACCTCATTCTATCTATTCTCATCAGAAGGATTTATATTTTGTACCTGCTAGCTCTTGCTGCTGTTAGAGCATACCAGATCATCCTTTCTGCATGTCAAACAGCTGTCACGTCTTTTTTATCTTTCCAGTAGTGAGCCACATAGTTATTTCTCTGTCAAGTTGTTTGTATTTATCAAAAGAAACTATAGCAAGAGTGGAATGGGTGAGATATGAACAGGAATTCCAGCAGGATAGATGTCACTGAGAGCATTGTTGCTACATGTAGGTAAATGATCAAAGCCCCCATCGCAGGGTGAAAAACTACACTGTAGCTCAAATATGATTCGGGGACTTCTTTATTTAGCTTACATTCATAGTAGAAACATGTGCTGACTTGGCTAACCTTACGCTCATCTTCAAGAAAAGCATCATGCACAACAAATGAAACTGTGCCAAATGGGAAGAGAGAGGTACAAAGGGGAAGAGGAAGCTGAGAGATGAGCCCTTGCAGTCTATGTAAATGGCAGGGACAAGTCCTTGGATGTTTACTTTCATACCATTTATAGCAAGACACTTCTAGGCTGACTTGAGCTCATAGCAGATGTTACCACAATGGCTTTGCAAAGAACATAGGGACTTGACTGGAATCAGGGTCCCTTATTCCTTTAGTTTTCATAACACTAATCAGGAAACTATTGGTAAATATTTCTTTAACCCAGAGACTTTCTGTTGCATAGTATCCATGCCCCCATCCAGAGGCATTTTGAGTTGTCCTAAAATCTTTTAGGTGAAGTTCAGCTGTAGAGCACCCTGCGGTGAAAAGAACAAACTCCCACGTAACATCTTCTTGTCCAGAGACAGTGGTTCTGAGGATGAGAAATGTTACCTTAAGTTCATTGTTGGTATAGTCCAACTCGCTAGGAATGGATGTGCTCAAAGACAAGGCTGTAGTAGTCAAGGTCTTTTTTGTTGGCAACTGCACGTGACTCAGAGTTTCCATAGGAAAGATGCTGCCATATCTGCTGCATGCACTTTTCTACACATTACACTGTTTAGTTAGTGAATCATGAGCAGAATGTGATCTTATAATGAATGGAGAGATGTGAATGTCTGCTAATACACCTCCCTCCAGCCAATCTGTCATTTCTAACTGCCTAAATTTATCTTTAAGACTTAAAATCCATAGGTAGGGAGAGATATTTGAGGTATTTGTTTCAAAACCTTTTCCACTTGCCTTTTTGTCAAACTTGTTATAGAAACAGCAAAACAAACAGCTTTGAGTTTTATTTCTTGGGTCTCTAACAACGTCTTTAAAATTTAAAAGCACAAAATGCTATGTCTTAGGAAGCAATCTGCAGGAAGGAAATAGATAGATAGATGATAGAGATAGATAGATAGATAGATAGATAGATAGATAGATAGATAGATAGATAGATAGATGATAGGTAAAGAGAGAAAGAGAGAGAGATGATAGATAGATGATAGGGAGAGAGAGAGAAAGAGAGAGAGAAAGGAGAGAGAGAAAGGAGAGAGAGAGAGAGAGAGAGAGAGATATGACCTTAAATACAAACTGCAAAACCAGTCCCTACAAAAGTACCTAAGGAAGTACATTAATTATTCTTGGGATGATTGTATCACACTACATTTTATCCCTCAAGTCTGCTTTAATTCTACTGTGGGGTTCTCTGGACCTTGGTATCTGCAGTGACATCATTTGTGAATCAGGCAAAATGGTCTCATTGTGTGAGTCAACTCAGTGGCCATCCACTTGCATAAAAGAATGAATGAACTGGGCAAGTTTCTGCTCTAGTTGTTTAATTTCTCCACTGAGAATCTATGTAAAATGATTAGACTCTGCCTCAGCTTTGGATCATTTCTTTAGAGCCAAGGGAAAGGAACTGTTCTGGGAGACTGTGTGGCTGCCAAGAGAAAATACAAAAAGAAAGTAGATGCATCAGTAGCCTTTCATCCATTTCAGAGAGTCAGGTATGCTTTGATTTGTTAACAGTAAGAAAATACTACATTCCTTTAAATAAAATTATTATAAAGTTACCCAGCAGTGGAACCAGAAAAAGAACAGTCTACATAAACCAATGGATGAGTATGAATGCAGAGTTGGGAGGAAGGCAGAGAGTGTGGCACTCATCTTGGCTACCAAGGAGTAGGCAGATAGGGATGGTTTTGATAGAAATGCAAATGTGTCTTTATGCTGAAATTTGTAAGTCTCTAGTGAACATTGACGGACAATACCAGCTGGGTTAATGCCTCTCCTACGGCTGCTCCTAACCTGGCTGTGAGGTACCATTCTCCCTCAACAGAGCAGTGAGTACAGGCACGCTTCTGGTTATTTAAGCCTTGTCAGTCTAATTAAGCCATTTTATTTTCACAACTAAATTTGAGGTGTAGCCTTAGTGCCTGGAACGATGGAGAAGATGGAGTCTATTCTGATTTCCTCTCTACCCCTCCTTTGCCACTGAGATCTGGGCATAGGGGAGATGGTACAAGAGGAGGGGCTGAAGCAACCAGGTTCATCTGTCCAGCTTCCTGTATTAAGTTCACAGCTCTGAGCTTGCTCTGCCTTGGGCTCATCCCCCTTGCTGCATCCATGGCAGTGGAGGCACCAGAGCTTCACAACAGGCAGTGCTCTTCAGCTCCCACTAAGATCTCTTCTGCTACTCTTGCCTGTCACAACAGGAAAGGTTTCTGTAGCTGCACCAGCGGTCCATGTTCAGAGCGACTTGTGTGGGGCGGACATCTTGCCAGGCTTGCCAATCACCTGAACTTACCCTTCCTCATCTGACTTCTGTGTCCAATCCTGAAGAGCTCCAGGAAATACCAATAGCTTCTCGTCACTTTCAGTGTCCCTGAGAAATGAGGCGTATGGGGAGGCAGGTTCCTCTCGTTCCTTTCCGCTGCACACCACAGTCCTCCCTTGACGATTAGCATGCCCCTTTAGCTTCCAATGTTGTATTGATTCTGGACTGAAGTGTAAGCAAAGGTTCTCTAAGCATCGTCTCTAGCCCCAGCTCCATCTACAACTTCCTTTATGAGTCCCCTTCCCTAGAACATCTGCACAGATTAAGGCCATGGGTTATAGTTGAGCCATTCTGCAACATCCAGCTTACTTCACATCCTTTAACCCCCCTCCCTCCCTCCCTCCTCTCTCTCTCTCTCTCTCTCTCTCTCTCTCTCTCTCTCTCTCTCACACACACACACACACACACACACACACACACACTGTGTGTGTGTATGCATGTGTGCTTGTGCCTATGTCTGCATGTGTATGTATGTATGTATGTATTTACATATGTATGTATACATGCATGTATGCATGTATGTATATATGTTTCACTCTCTGGAATCCAGGATAGAATTTCTCAAACTTCAGTGTGAACGAATAGCACTTGAGGATCCTATAAGCCCACAGAGTCTAATCAGCAAATTGACATTAAGTTCTGCATTTGTAACATGATCACATGTACTGCTGCTGTGGCTGATTTAGGAGCTCCACTTAGAGTGACAGGACTGAGTACTTAGGACTCCTTAACCACAGCTACTTGAGCCCTAGTTATGAATTCCAAAGTATAAAGGCAAGGGGAACATACTTATTTTCTATTCAAAATCCATTGATGATGGCAGTTGGTTAAGTAGCACAGAGACATGAAGATTATAGGATCCCTGAGTAACGTTTTCTGTCTGCCATGCATAGCCTCCTATTTCTTTACATACTAGTGTACGTCCATGCACATGTGCACATATCAGTTCCCTTAAGGCAACTAGAAGAATAACTATTATCTTCCTTGCTCAAGATGGACCTGACAGTTTCAAACGTACCTGCTTCTGAGAGGAAAGTCTAAAGGCATCATGAGACGATGGCGACTATAATCCATACACACCACTCTCAGATGTCTGTTTGTTAAACCCGGAAAGAGTATAATTGGCACCCAAGCCGCATTTAGGATATAAAAGCCTGCCACCTCTCACAGTCTACCTGAAAAATAAAATCTTCCCTGAAGGGCGATTTCACCTATGGAAACATAGACTGCTAAAGTTTTCTGAGGTGTTGGTCTGCACCCCCATTGTCTCCCTGCATTGGCCTGTCTGTGGCATTACTGAAGGGATTTTTAATCCCACAGACTTTCTAATGTGAGACATCCCGAACTCAAGTCATTTTGATGTGTTCTTTTGCTTTACTTCACCCTCTTGCAGATTCCCTCTCCTTAGACGGTGTTTGAAGATTCACGCTCACAGACTTTAGTCCGGTTTCTTTCCAGTTTCTGATTTCACTTTATCTCTAGGTTCCCTGTACACTCAGCGCCACCTCTGGTCATCAGCTGGAATTGCAAGCCAGCCAAGTTCAGAATCATTCCTAGATCAAGAAGCTCTAGGGCTGTCTGGGCCATGGCTTTTCTATTTAATGCTTTTACATTCTGAACCTGCAAAAGAAGCTAACACTCGCCGGCCGCTACACTTTCTACCTCCAGAGGATCTGAGTGATGACTTTACGACCCCCATCTTCCAACAAGAGGAAAGTAACAGCAGGCTAATAAGCTTGAGGCTAGCTCTGCATATAAATTGTACAGTTGAGACTTTCTGCCTTTCCTTTGTTTTCCCTCAAACAAATTCTGCCATTGAGATATTTTATGTGTATCTGTTTTGCAGTGCTTCGATGAGCACCAGAAAAGTAAATAACTGCCTCAAAGTTTCTCTTTAATTTTATGTGCCTTGGGTATTATGTTTTATTGCATTTTAATTTCGCCTAACATCTGTTCTGCGCCATTTTCCCTATTTTTTCTGAATTCTTACATATTCTACCTTTTCCAGGAATCAGCATTCATTTGAGTAGACCATGCCTAGATATTTAAAAGACAGACAATATCTCCCATTACACTTAGATCAAGGGTAAATCAAATTTTATTCTTAAAATAATAATTAGTTTTCGAACAAACTGCTATATTTTGATTTTATAAAAGTATTTCTACTAAACCAGGGCATTTTGTGACATTATTACAATTATCCCTTGTTCCTTTTTTGGGAGGGGTCTTCCCCCGCAATTACGAAGAGAACGAAGCAAGGGACGCTATAAAAATGTTCATCTCGCATCTTCTTGCCCAATAAAGAAGTGACTGAGGTACACCATCCAAAATGAAAAGTCACTTCGAACCCTGAGAAACGAAATAAGCATGAGAGCCTGAGAGGATTTTCAAATGTAAAAATGTTAATGGGTTTTAAATGACTGAGTAGCACCTGCAGTATAGTTATACTTTTCAATGCCTTTAAAATGTTGTGCCTCGCGGTATCGGCATGAAAATTAAATGCTTCGGAAGGCTTTTGTTGAATCTAATCTGATTTCCCTTTTATGATGGACCTGTCGTTTCTCGAGGCAGAAAGATCGCCTCGAGATGGAGAGATGGCTCAGTGGTTCGTTAGGAGAGCCGGTTGCTCTTGCAGAGGATCCGAGTTCCGTTCTCAGAACCTACGTCAGACAGCTCACAACTGCCTCCAAATCCAGTTGCAGGGAATCAGACACTCTTTCTGAGAATTCACAGAGAGGTAGACACATATGATTACACATTAATAAAACAAATCCTTAAAAACAAGGTAAAGGCCATCTGAATATATCGCCCTCCTGTCGTAGGCTCCTTCCACACTATGGCAGACCGGTGAGACCCGGCTCTTCACCGAATGGAGTGTTTCAAGCTTTGAGGTGTGGCCGTCATCTTCACTACATAACAATTTCACACGCAAAAGCAGATACACCTTCTAACAATGTGAATCCCAGGATGACACTGATATTGAAATACTTTTATGGAAGAATCCTGCCATGTGAGAATTCTTCCCGTTCTAAAATGTGGACTCTGTTTACAGCTCATTTCTAAACACAAGTACCAGTGTAAGAGCTGAGCCAGGAAAAAGAAATACAAAAGTCTTTATAATGCTGAAAGAGAAAAAGAAGGGGGCCTGAATAAAAATAGCAATGTAAGAAAAGCAATAATGTAAATCTCTTAGTTTTAACTTATATTTACACAAAGTAAACCTATGAAGGTGATTATCATGAATAAATCAATTCTTAGGAATAAAACTGAACAGGTTTAACCACATGAATGGCTGTACTCACTTTGCTCCTAATAAAAGGACATGCAGATCAAGATGCATTTTCATTGGTAACACAGACACAAACTCTGAGACCATGTTTGGTCAAATTGTATGAGGAACCCTTCCATCTACTTCCAGAAAGAAAGCAGCATGGATCAAGTACTATAGAAGATAAATTGAAAGGAAACAATAAAGGTTTATTGCATTTATCTCCTGACCTAGCAATTCCATGTTCAAAAACATACCCCAAAGAAATACTGGCAAAAAAAAAATGTATAAGGCATTTTGTTGTTGAGATTGCTTTTTAGAGAAACTTAAAGCACCTCAGTGGGGAACTGTTTGGATTACACTGTGTATTCACAATGGATTACTATGTACCAATAAAATTAAATGAGGACTATGTTTACATACTATTAGGGTTTGCTTTCAGGGAAATGTTTTTGGTTTTGTTCTGTACTGTTTTGGTTTTTTACTAGTAAAAAAATAAAAGAAAAAATGAGTGGATATAATACGTTGTAATTTATTATTTTAACGATGCAACTTCGGTGTTGTACATGCTTTATATTTAAAAATAAAAGTAGTAAATATTTTTAAATAGACGAAAGGAAACGAGGAACTGGGAACAAGAAAAAGCAGTAGACACTTGATTTTAAAATCTAAATTTGCGGTGTTTGGCCAGAGTCCCGGACCAGCAGAGGATCCCTGCCTTCAGCAGCTCTCTGCTCCCAGGCCCCCCGGAGGGGAGTTCTGGCCGCCTGGTCGGGCGGGCACTCCTGAGGCAGCAGAGCGGAGGAGACCACCAACGCCGCCCACCCTTGCCCACATCCCTGGCCCAGGAGGATACTGTATACGGCCTCTGGGTACCCGTAGAGGAGGGCCCAGGAGCAGCAGATCCACTGCGTCTGAGACACCGCACCTGAAGGGACCGACCGGATAAACAGTTCTCTGCACCCAAATCCCGTGGGAGGGAGAGCTAAACCTTCAGAGAGGCGGACACGCCTGGGAAACCAGAAGAGACTGCACGCTGCACACAGTACTGACCCCAGAGGAAAACAAAAGCTATCTGGAACCCTGGTGCACGGAACCTCCCGGAAGGGGCGGCGCAGATCTTCCTGGCTGCTGAGGCCGTGGAGAGCTCATAGGCGACACCCCGCGAGCAAACCTGAGCCTGGGGACCACAGGTAAGACAAACTTTTCTGCTACAAACGACTTGCCTGGTGAACTCAAGACACAGGCTCACAGGAACAGCTGAAGACCTGTAGAGAAGAAAACTACGCCCCAAAAGCAGAACACTCTGTCCCCATAACTGGCTGAAAGAAAACAGGAAAACAGGTCTACAGCACTCCTGACACACAGGCTTATAGGACAGTCTAGCCACTGTCAGAAATAGCAGAACAAAGTAACACTAGAGATAATCTGATGGCGAGAGGCAAGCGCAGGAACCCAAGCAACAGAAACCAAGACTACATGGCATCATCGGAGCCCAATTCTCCCACCAAAGCAAACACGGAATATCCAAACACACCAGAAAAGCAAGATCTAGTTTCAAAATCATATTTGATCATGATGTTGGAGGACTTCAAGAAAGACATGAAGAACTCCCTTAGAGAAACACAGGAAAACATAAATAAACAAGTAGAAGCCTACAGAGAGGAATCGCAAAAATTCCTAAAAGAATTCCAGGAAAATATAAATAAACAAGTAGAAGCCCATAGAGAGGAGTCACAAAAATCCCTAACAGAATTCCAGGAAAACATAAATAAACAAGTAGAAGCCCATAGAGAGGAGTCACAAAAATCCCTGAAAGAATTCCAGGAAAACACAATCAAACAGTTGAAGGAATTAAAAATGGAAATAGAAGCAATCAAGAAAGAACACATGGAAACAACCCTGGATATAGAAAACCAAAAGAAGAAACAAGGAGCTGTAGATACAAGCTTCACCAACAGAATACAAGAGATGGAAGAGAGAATCTCAGGAGCAGAAGATTCCATAGAAATCATTGACTCAACTGTCAAAGATAATGTAAAGCGGAAAAAGCTACTGGTCCAAAATATACAGGAAATCCAGGACTCAATGAGAAGATCAAACCTAAGGATAATAGGTATAGAAGAGAGTGAAGACTCCCAGCTCAAAGGACCAGTAAATATCTTCAACAAAATCATAGAAGAAAACTTCCTAACCTAAAAAAAGAGATACCCATAGGCATACAAGAAGCCTACAGAACTCCAAATAGATTGGACCAGAAAAGAAACACCTCCCGTCACATAATAGTCAAAACACCAAACGACAAAATAAAGAAAGAATATTAAAAGCAGTAAGGAAAAAAGGCCAAGTAACATATAAAGGCAGACCTATCAGAATCACACCAGACTTTTCGCCAGAAACTATGAAGGCCAGAAGATCCTGGACTGATGTCATACAGACCCTAAGAGAACACAAATGCCAGCCCAGGTTACTGTATCCTGCAAAACTCCCAATCAACATAGATGGAGAAACCAAGATATTCCATGACAAAACCAAATTTACACAATATCTTTCTACAAATCCAGCACTACAAAGGATAATAAATGGTAAAGCCCAACATAAGGAGGCAAGCTATACCCTAGAAGAAGCAAGAAACTAATCGCCTTGGCAACAAAACAAAGAGAAGAAAAGCACACAAACATAACCTCACATCCAAATATGAATACAACAGGAAGCAATAATCACTATTCCTTAATATCTCTCAACATCAATGGCCTCAACTCCCCAATAAAAAGACATAGATTAACAAACTGGATACGCAACGAGGACCCTGCATTCTGCTGCCTACAGGAAACACACCTCAGAGACAAAGACAGATACTACCTCAGAGTGAAAGGCTGGAAAACGACTTTCCAAGCAAATGGTCAGAAGAAGCAAGCTGGAGTAGCCATTCTAATATCAGATAAAATCAATTTTCAACTAAAAGTCATCAAAAAAAGATAAGGAAGGACACTTCATATTCATCAAAGGAAAAATCCACCAAGATGAACTCTCAATCCTAAATATCTATGCCCCAAATACAAGGGCACCTACATACGTAAAAAGAAACCTTACTAAAGCTCAAAACACACATTGCACCTCACACAATAATAGTAGGAGATTTCAACACCCCACTCTCATCAATGGACAGATCATGGAAACAGAAATTAAACAGAGACGTAGACAGACTAAGAGAAGTCATGAGCCAAATGGACCTAACGGATATTTATAGAACGTTCTACCCTAAAGCAAAAGGATATACGTTCTTCTCAGCTCCTCATGGTACTTTCTCCAAAATTGACCATATAATTGGTCAAAAAACGGGCCTCAACAGGTACAGAAAGATAGAAATAATCCCATGCGTGCTATCGGACCACCACGGCCTAAAACTGGTCTTCAATAACAATAAGGGAAGAATGCCCACATATACGTGGAAATTGAACAATGCTCTACTCAATGATAACCTGGTCAAGGAAGAAATAAAGAAAGAAATTAAAGACTTTTTAGAATTTAATGAAAATGAAGATACAACATACCCAAACTTATGGGACACAATGAAAGCTGTGCTAAGAGGAAAACTCATAGCGCTGAGTGCCTGCAGAAGGAAACAGGAAAGAGCATATGTCAGCAGCTTGACAGCACACCTAAAAGCTCTAGAACAAAAAGAAGCAAATACACCCAGGAGGAGTAGAAGGCAGGAAATAATCAAACTCAGAGCCGAAATCAATCAAGTAGAAACAAAAAGGACCATAGAAAGAATCAACAGAACCAAAAGTTGGTTCTTTGAGAAAATCAACAAGATAGATAAACCCTTGGCCAGACTAACGAGAGGACACAGAGAGTGTGTCCAAATTAACAAAATCAGAAATGAAAAGGGAGACGTAACTACAGATTCAGAGGAAATTCAAAAAAATCATCAGATCTTACTATAAAAGCCTATATTCAACAAAACTTGAAAATCTGCAGAAAATGGACAATTTTCTAGACAGATACCAGGTACCGAAGTTAAATCAGGAACAGATAAACCAGTTAAACAACCCCATAACTCCTAAGGAAATAGAAGAAGTCATTAAAGGTCTCCCAACCAAAAAGAGCCCAGGTCCAGACGGGTTTAGTGCAGAATTCTATCAGACCTTCATAGAAGACCTGTACCAATATTATCCAAACTATTCCACAAAATTGAAACAGATGGAGCACTACCGAATTCCTTCTATGAAGCCACAATTACTCTTATACCTAAACCACACAAAGACCCAACAAAGAAAGAGAACTTCAGACCAATTTCCCTTATGAATATCGATGCAAAAATACTCAATAAAATTCTGGCAAACCGAATCCAAGAGCACATCAAAACAATCATCCACCATGATCAAGTAGGCTTCATCCCAGGCATGCAGGGATGGTTCAATATCTGAAAACCATCAACGTGATCCATTATATAAACAAACTGAAAGAACAAAACCACATGATCATTTCATTAGATGCTGAGAAAGCATTTGACAAAATTCAACACCCCTTCATGATAAAAGTCCTGGAAAGAATAGGAATTCAAGGCCCATACCTAAACATAGTAAAAGCCATATACAGCAAACCAGTTGCTAACATTAAACTAAATGGAGAGAAACTTGAAGCAATCCCACTAAAATCAGGGACTAGACAAGGCTGCCCACTCTCTCCCTACTTATTCAATATAGTTCTTGAAGTTCTAGCCAGAGCAATAAGACAACAAAAGGAGGTCAAGGGGATACAGATCGGAAAAGAAGAAGTCAAAATATCACTATTTGCAGATGATATGATAGTATATTTAAGTGATCCCAAAATTCCACCAGAGAACTACTAAAGCTGATAAACAACTTCAGCAAAGTGGCTGGGTATAAAATTAACTCAAATAAATCAGTAGCCTTCCTCTACACAAAAAAGAGAAACAGGCCGAGAAAGAAATTAGGAAATGACACCTTCATAATAGACCCAAATAATATAAAGTACCTCGGGTGACTTTAACCAAGCAAGGAAAGATCTGTACAATAAGAACTTCAAGACTCTGAAGAAAGAAATTGAAGAAGATCTCAGAAGATGGAAAGATCTCCCATGCTCATGGATTGGCAGGATTAATATAGTAAAATGGCCATTCTACCAAAAAAAGCGATCTACAGATTCAATGCAATCCCCATCAAAATACCAATCCAATTCTTCAAAGAGTTAGACAGAACAATCTGCAAATTCATCTGGAATAACAAAAAACCCAGGATAGCTAAAACTATCCTCAACAATAAAAGGACTTCAGGGGGAATCACTATCCCAGATCTCAAGCAGTATTACAGAGCAATAGTGATAAAAACTGCATGGTATTGGTACAGAGACAGACAGATAGACCAATGGAACAGAATTGAAGACCCAGAAATGAACCCACACACCTATGGGCACTTGATTTTTGACAAAGGAGCCAAAACCATCCAATGGAAAAAGATAGCATTTTCAGCAAATGGTGCTGGTTCAACTGGAGGTCAACATGTAGAAGAATGCAGATCGATCCATGCTTATCACCCTGTACAAAGCTTAAGTCCAAGTGGATCAAGGACCTCCACATCAAACCAGATACACTCAAACTAATAGAAGAAAAACTAGGGAAGCATTTGGAACACATGGGCACTGGAAAAAATTTCCTGAACAAAACACCCATGGCTTATGCTCTAAGATCAAGAATCGACAAATGGGATCTCATAAAACTGCAAAGCTTCTGTAAGGCAAAGGACACTGTGGTTAGGACAAAACGGCAACCAACAGATTGGGAAAAGATCTTTACCAATCCTACAACAGATAGAGGGCTTATATCCAAAATATACAAAGAACTGAAGAAGTTAGACAGCAGGGAGGCAAATAACCCTATTAAAAAATGGGGTTCAGAGCTAAACAGAGAATTCACAGCTGAGGAATGCCGAATGGCTGAGAAACACCTAAAGAAATGTTCAACATCGTTAGTCATAAGGGAAATGCAAATCAAAACAACCCTGAGATTTCACCTCACACCAGTGAGAATGGCTAAGATCAAAAACTCAGGTGACAGCAAATGCTGGCGAGGATGTGGAGAAAGGGGAACACTCCTCCATTGTTGGTGGGGTTGCAGACTGCTACAACCATTCTGGAAATCAGTCTGGAGGTTCCTCAGAAAATTGGACATTGAACTGCCTGAGGATCCAGCTATACCTCTCCTGGGCATATACCCAAAAGATGCCCCAACACATAAAAAAGACACGTGCTCCACTATGTTCATCGCAGCCTTATTTATAATAGCCAGAAGCTGGAAAGAACCCAGATGCCCTTCAACAGAGGAATGGATACAGAAAATGTGGTACATCTACACAATGGAATATTACTCAGCTATCAAAACAATGACTTTGTGAAATTAAGAGGCAAATGGTTGAACTGGAAACTATCATCCTGAGTGAGCTAACCCAATCATAGAAAGACATACATGGTATGTACTCATTGATAAGTGGCTATTAGCCCAAATGCTTGAATTACCCTAGATGCCTAGAACAAATGAAACTCAAGACGGATGATCAAAATGTGAATGCAGATCGCTCCTGAGAGACACAGCCAGAATACAGCAAATACAGAGGCGTATGCCAGCAGGAAACCACTGAACTGAGAACAGGACCTCTGTTGAAGGAATCAGAGAAAGAACTGGAAGAGCTTGAAGGAGCTCGAGACCCCATATGTACAGCAATGCCAACCAACCAGAGTTTCCAGGGACTAAGCCACTACCCAAAGACTATACATGGACTGACCCTGGACTCTGACCTCGTAGGTTGCAATGAATATCCTAGTAAGAGCACCAGTGGAAGGGGAAGCCCTGGGTCCTGCTAAGACTGAACCCCTAGTGAACTAGACTGTTGGGAGAGGGCAGCAATGGGGGAGGGTTGGGAGGGGAACACCCATAAGGAAGGGGAGGGGAGGGGATGTTTGCCCGAAACCGGAAAGGGAATAACATTCAAATGTATATAAGAAATACTCAAGTTAATAATAAAAAAAAAAAAATAAAATAAAATAAAATCTAAATTTGCTTTTGGTTATTAAAGTAGGAAAATGGTTTAAGTAATAAGAAGCAATTTTAATTTTTAAAAGCCTTTAGTAATGTTTCCTTGGATGCTGATAATTAACCCCAAGACCTCATCTATGCTAGGCAAATGCTCTACCACAAAGTTAAAGCAAAATTCTGAGTAATGTTAAGGAAGTGAAACATATGTGTATCTCAATGATGAGCGACTCATGCAGAGGGAGAGACTTGGGAATGCGACAGAGGCTTGCATCACTAGTGTGGACATTCAAGACAAATGCAACAAAGGAGTAAAAGAATAAATTGAGCTTTTTTTGAAAATTACATCATTAGCAGAAGGCGTCATATTATGATTCTGATATTAACATGTATATAGTAAGAGATTACTTTAATAAATGCCTAAGTAGTAGTTCATCACAACCTATGCATTTGGAAATCTGTGGAGGAGTAAGCGAAAACAGGAAAAATAGAAGAGCCTAATCAAAATCTCCACAATGCTCAATGTGAATTGGAAGTATAATTATGACATAGGATTTTCTAGCTTTTATTTCAAGAAATAAAATAACTCTTTGAGAAGATAGACGATTTCATTAAATAAACAAGTTTGAAACAGCTCATTTCAGAGCAAATATTAAAGAAAGACTCCTAAAATGTGACCAAAGAACTCAAACAACCCAAGGAACTGTCCCAGACCCAAAATGGGGCCTTAGTATAAAAAAGAATGAAAAAAAATGAAAGGGCCAGAGAAGTGGTTCAAGAGTTTAGAGCACTTACTGTTCTAGAGAGCTCAGCTCAGGTCCCATACTCACACGGGGGCTACTTGAAACTCGAGCTCCTGGTGATCCAATAGCCTGCCCTTCAGACATAAGCACACACACACACACACACACAGGGAGAGAGAGAGACAGAGACAGACAGAGACAGAGAGAAACAGAGAGACAGAGAGAAAACAGTCAGACATATGCATAAATGAGAGTAAATTCTTTGTTTGTTTGGTGGGTTGGTTGATTTCTCTGTGTAGCCCTGGCTGTCCTGGAGCTCACGCTGTAGACCAAGCCTCAAACTCACGGATCTGCCTGCCGCTGCCTCTAGCATTCTAGGACAAAAGGCATTCACCATCACATCTAGCTAAATAAATCCTTTGTATGGTAAAAAACAAAACTCTACCATGATTTATACTAATTAAAAACAAAAACATGGCCAAAGATGGCTTAAAAACTGTTAAATCAGTAGAAGCTATTTATTACAATGTCTAACTGCCCTAGTTAAAGTTTGATGAAACACCGTAACCAAAAGCAACATAGGAAAGAAAGGATTTATTTCTCTCACAATTCTATATAACAGTTCATCATTAAAAGAAGTCAAGTAGGAACTCAAGCTGGGAAGGAATCTGCTTCCAAGTTCCGATGCAGAGACCATGGAAGAGTACTGCCTAATACCTTGCTCCTTCTGCCTTGCTCAACCTGCTTTCTTATAAACCAGGACAACCAGCACAAGGGTGGTACCACCCACAATGGGCTGGGCCCTCCTCCATCAATCTCTCATTAAGAAAATGTCCTAAAGGCCTGCCCACAGCCTGTCTCATGAAGGGATCTTTTCAACTGAGGTTCCCCCCGCCCAGAGGACTCCAGCCTGTGTCAGGTTGACATAACAATAGCCAGCGCCCTAACACAGACTCAACGCAACAAGAAAAGGTGCTTCTTTTCATGGCGGTAGTCTAGCTACTAATGGAAAAAAGAAAGAATAGAATGAAATTACATCTGTGTCACAATCTACAGGGAATTAATGTAGATCAATGCTAAGAAAGTGAGGAGCTCCAAGGTTGGAAACAACCAAATAGCATGATTCATAAGGATATGTCAGGACCTCTCGAGCAAGCCGCACAAAAGCAAATACATAAACCAAACTTAAATGTGAATAAAACTTCATATCCAACTGTCGAGACAGATAATGAGAAGACAGAAGAACATCCTAGAATCACAAACAGGTACAATCAGCAAAATCCAGATCACTGGAAATTCCCATTGATAAACAATCTAATTTCTTCCATTAAATAAGTTGTCATGGGAAACATTTTAGAGGGAAGAGATAATCTAATTCCTTCCACAAATAAGTCATTGTGAGGAACACTGGAGAGAAAAAGTACAGAAAAATAGACACAGACCAGTTATGATAGCCGTTCCTTCTTCACTTAATTCAAATTCATATCACAAAGAATAAAAATTAAAAACTAATACCAGGAAGTCAAAATGCAAAATCAACAACATGGGTGAGACAATGGGATAGATTATGGTATTAGGGCATTAGTATTAGTGTTTTAGGTAACATTATAAAAGTATGATTGAAGAAGTATATCTTAAGAGTTGTTGTATTAGTTAATCTTCTATTGTTTTGATAAAACATACCAAGGAAACATATAGGGTGAAGAATCTCTTGGGGCTTATGGTTCTGGAAGTATAAGGGCCCGCTGTGGCGGTAAGCAGGCACAGTGGCCAGAACAAGAAGCCCTGAGGTCACATCTTTAAACTCAAGAATGAGCAGAGAACAAACTGAAAACAGGTTGAGGTTATGAACTTACAAAGCCCCTCGTTCCACCAAGGCCACACCTTCTAAACCTCCCAAAACAGTTCCAACCACCAGAGACCAAGTCTTGAAATTCCAAGACTAGTGGGACCTCTCACATTTAAACCACTGAAGTTGTGCAACAAAGTATATGCACAAAAAAAATACCCTAGAGAATACAATTGGCTCAAAATAACATAGGAGGATTGAGAAAACATTGGCCATGAGTCAACATTAGACAGGAGTTTTTATGGTGCCCTTAGGTTTACTGTCTTACATTTGCAACTCTCCATTTCAAATTTATTGGAGAAGCATGTCTGGTAACCTCTAAGCATAATGAAAGTTAAATTCAAGCTTAAGAAAAGATTTCTCAGCAAAAAGTGTGGTGTGAACAGGCATAGCTTAGGAAGCAATCTATATTGCCTCTGGTTAGAATCTTAAAGAGTCAGGAGGACATAAGGCTGGAGTGATGGGCTAAGAGCTGAGAGGATATTTATTCTAAAAAAGAAGCTGCACTTGTTGTGAGGGAAGCAGGGTATAATTAAGTTTTAAACAGGAGACTAACACCACAGCAATCAAAATTGGAAAGCTTAGGTAGGAACTGTAAAGAGAATTGATTGAAATGGGGACAGACTGCAGGAGTAAAGAGTACCATAGAAACTCAAGACAGTTTTATAAAATTAACAGGACATAACGATTGAAAAAAAGGGACAGAAAATAAAGAGAAATCTATGATGATTCCCCTAGCTTTTTATTTTGTGACCTGCACGCATGAAAGTGTGACTAAATTAAAATAAAATAGGACTAATCTTTCAGGGTCTGGGACGTGATAAGGTACCTAAGCTAATGAGCATTGATACATCACAAAATAAGAACTAGGAGTCACAACTAAGAGGCAGGTATGAAACCATGTGACAAAACCAACAGTCACTGGGCGTGGTGCTTCGAATCATCTAGATAGTTCTGTGTATGACGAGGAAGGGGCCCTGTAGTCATGATAGTACTGTTAAGAATATGTGCTCTGCCAGTGGAAGGGGAAGCCCTGGGTCCTGCTAAGACTGAACCCCCAGTGAACTAGACTGTCGGGGGGAGGGCAGCAATGGGGGAGGGTGGGGAGGAACTCCCATAAGGAAGGGGGAGGAAGGATGTTTGCCCGAAACCGGGAAAGGGAATAACACTCAAATGTATATAAGAAATACTCAAGTTAATAAAAAAAAATGGAAAAAAAAAAAAGAATATGTGCTCTGGGGGCTGGGGCATGACTCAGTTAGCTTGCCAAATGAACGTGACTATCTGTGCTCAGATCTCAATCATCAACTTAACAGTGGGGCTATAATGCCCTACCTAAGTAGAGACAGAGAATCCTTGTGACAATCCTTTTGACTCCTCAAAGTGGTGCTCCACAGATTTAAATGAGAGCCTCTGCCTCATAAGGAGGGAGAGATGAAGGCCAACACTGGACACCAACTACTGCTCTCCATCTGCATGGCCCTGCACAGAAAGGTATAGCTGATCACATATGTAAGCCTACATAAATGCACACATGCATACACAAGCACGTGTTTCATGTACACATACATATACAACATAAAAACAATGTGTACATTACAACCATTCACTAAAAGCATATAAAAGCTTTTGTTGCTCTGGACTTTTAAAAAGTCTGTTTCTACATGACGTCATATGCTAGTTTCTGCCATTTGGATACATACAGTATACTGTATCTATTTCCTTCAATTTTCTCAGTGGTTGTCCTATTTGTTAAAAAAGGAAGAGTTTGCATGGTGTGTGTGTGTGTGTGTGTGTGTGTGTGTGTGTGTGTGTGTGTTTGTGATGTGTCTCCATGTATATGAGTTTGAGTATGTGTGAGTAGACATATATATGTGATTAGGTATGCACATGTGTGCATATGTGTGCACATATAGAGGTATAAAGTTGATATCGGGTATCTTTATCTCTCTCCTCCTTAGTTATTGGTGCACAATCACTAGCTGTACACAGATAGCTGTGCACAGAGCTTGTCAATTCCAGCTGGCCTAGCTGTTAGCTTACCCCCATGTTGCTCTGCTTCAGTCTCCATGTATTTGATCACAGGTGGTTGTCATACATGTCCATCTTTCCAAGTAGGTCTAGTATGGAGGTATATTTCACAAAACTATGATGCTAGGTTAGAGAGACATTGTTAGTCAGCTATTTTTCTGACAACCTACCTGAGGAAATAAATTTAAAAAGGAGGAAAGATTTGTTTGTGCTCACATTTGCATAGGTTCCTATCTGTAGATGTCTGCTGTTAACATGGTCTGTGGCACCACATTATATCATAGCAGGTGCTTATGGACAAGATTTCTTGATCTGTTGGTGTGTCGAAAGCAAAGAGCTCTTTCCAGAAAGGGACCCGAGTCCCAGTAGGGGTTCCATGAAACATTCCCAATGACCAAACCACCTCACATCAGCACTACAGACTGGTCAAGACTTTGATAATGAATCCTTGGGAGACATCTCACATCTAAACTAGAGCAGACACAAGAAGACCAAGACAAAGACCATCCTCAACACATCCTCAAGACATAATCGCTTTTCACCTCTGGTCATTGACTTTCAGGAGCTCAGAGGGAAAACAATGAATTCCAAAGGAAACTACATTCAGGAAAGCAGTGTTTCTAGAATTAGAATGGGCATTTGTTTGGGTTGTTTCAGAAGAAACAGAAGCAGAAGCAAAGGGATGCTAAGCCTAAGCCAATATCTGACCCTGGCATTAGTCGTCAGAAAAGGTCTCCAGGATTAAAACTTCTATGTGTCTGGTTCTGAGAAATATAAGGAAGAAAGCCAGGGCTTTCACTTATAGTTAAATCAAGTTCTGAGCTATCCGGAAACCTGATTGGCTAAGATTTACCCCTTTCCCCAACAACTATCCACTGACAGCAGTGGGTAGATATGATCATATTTTCATTATATAAAATTAGCAAAATTAAGAAACAAATTTGTGTGTGTGTGTGTGTTAGAGAGAGAGAGAGAGAGAGAGAGAGAGAGAGTAGAAATAAGAGACAGCTCCCTATAGAACTCAGTACAACATCTCCGAATTGGCTCCTGATCCTGGAGAAATGGCTAAGTGGAAGGTCACATGCTCAGCACATAAAGGCCATAGGTTCAATCTACACAAAACAAGAGGGCAGCATGGGACCTTTTCAAACCTTTCCCTTTTCTTACTCTTCATCAGCTCAGAGCTCTCCCTTCCCCCTCTTTATGATGGTGTTTCCATTAACAACTAGCTCAACCTTTATAATCTTTGCTTTACTATTGAATTTGATGTGGTTCTCATACATGGAATCTTACATGTGAAATGACACTTCAAATAATGACACAAACACAGCTCATTAAAAAGGAGAAGAAAAGAAAAGAAAGGACAGGACAGGACAGGACAAGACAAGACAAGACAAGACAAGACAAGACAAGACAAGACAAGACAAGACAAGACAAGACAAGACAAGAAAAAAGAAAAGAAAGGCAGGATTATCTCTCCATGGTCAGGTATCAACTTTGCTGCAGTAGGGGTTTTCCCCAGATTTAGCTTTGTATGATCCAGCAAATTTGATAGCATGGCTTGAAACAGCCTTTAATGAATGCTGATTTCATTACACTTTATGTAGTGATTGAAACTTACAGAAAAAAAATGTTTTCTCCTTGGAAAATATTTAATTAGGACAAATAATTTGTTCTTCTCTCTCTTTCTCTCTCTATATAAACAGAGGGAAAATGTGTGGTTGTTCTTATTCTATAAAATAAATGTTTACTGAAACCTAAGAAAAACATCTCAATCACTAGGCCAGAAAATTCATGCATTTTATAAAATGCATTTAGTGATTAAAAAGGACATATATTTTACAAACTCTAACAAAAATTTTAAGCCATTTGGATTCTCTCTTAGAGAGGAATGTTTGAAAGATTTTATATCTCTGAGATTCCAAGAATTGCTAAGAGGAAATTACGTCTATTAAAACCATGGTTGTCTGCTGTCTGATCAGTTCATCCAGAAGGCATGATTCACCAAGACTGGCCATCTCACACATAGCATTTGACCTTGCAACCAGGCCACTACAACTATCCACACTATTTATCCAGATACAGTCTGTGTTCTCTGATGGTAAGAAAATAAACATTGATTTCTGTATCCTCATTCTTTTAACATATTTGTGCATAAATTTTCTATTGTCCATTTCGGCTTTCAAAAACATAAATTACACACACAAACACACACACACACTAAATACATCTTCATGGCTCATTTTCCTCTTGTTTCTGGGCTTAACCACTCCATGTCAGCTGTGTACCAAGCAGCTGTTGCTAGGATGTATCTGTTGCCATAGCAATAGATGAACTCTCCAGATGCATCTAGAATTCTTCATTTTGTATATTATTTTGTATCTCTTGTCCATATTCAAATTGGTGTCCAGTTCTCTAACTGTAGCAAAATTATTTGTTTCATAATAATCTGCATTTAATATATATGGATATATAGTGTTGATAGAATGTTGATTTATTTTCCCTCTTTAAACTATCATTCTATCCTCCCAAGCATTTCCACGCAATCCTAAGATTGTGTGAAAATTTTGGGGGAATTAAAAATGACCCAGGGACTAACATTCTGCCAAGTCAATAAGGATAAGAAACATCTGCCAATTCACCTCTTGAAAAAGGCAACTGATAATGTTAAAAAAGAAAAGCAAAAGATATAAATTCATTATTCTTTCTTTTTTCTTGGTTCTCTTTAACACATTCAGCTTGTAACCATAAATACGGAAGGAGTAACAGCTACTGTACTCCACATGGGTGTGAGCCAATCCCTCAGGACATAACCCAGATTCTGAACAGCAGTGAAGCTGACCCTTAGACCTATTGTCTGCTTTCAGGACTTTCGAAGATCTAAGTGGGCTGCCCTAGATCTTATGGCTGTGCAGAGGATTCAACCACGACTGATCCTGCTGCATCTAAAATAGTCTCTACAGATGTTAATTTAACTTTTTAAAATTTGTTCAAGAGTTTCATAAAGTAGCAGGTGAGATAACATACCCCTACTAAGCGACAGTTCCTGAGGAAACAGAAATAACAGAGCTGTCGCTAGACACCTTATATTATGATTGAAATTTCTGCCAAGTGCCAGGACAACAAGACCTCCTGCATCCCCAAGGAAGTAAATCTTGAAGATGATAGAGACAGAAATCTCTACAGATAACATTTGCGGTAACTCTTGCGAGTAAATGCTTCCTTAGGGACACAGAGGCTCTGACACCGGCTTCTTCATACAACTTTATTCTTTCTGGAAATGAACAGTGTTATTTGGTGCTTTGTGCTATGAGTCAGGGCAAACTCTTGCACCCAAAAATCATTTCTGTGTTCCTGACTACCCATCTTACCTAGAAATAAAGAGATGGTGTTCTTAACAATACCATGTACATATGCACTCAAATCCCAAAGCTGAAAAAAAATAAGGTTATGACTATTAAATTATACATTGATATTTTATTATGCTTCCAGTATCACTATTACATAAAGAGAGGAACAACTATAGCTTTGGGACAGAACCTCATTAATAGGTTATCTTGTTGATACCTGTTCTGTGTGTATAGTCAACAATATTGTAGGGGTTGGGGATTTAGCTCAGTGGTAGAGCGCTTGCCTAGCAATCGCAAGGCCCTGGGTTCGGTCCCCAGCTCCGAAAAAAAAAAGAAAAGAAAAAAAAACAATATTGTATCGAAAAAGTAGGTCTTGATAACTGTTAACATAATAAAACAATTTAATTTATTTCAGCTATAACGTGATATGTTTATTCTATTTATAAAACATACTAGGGAAGAATCTGAGAATTCTAAACAATATAAGTGGTTGAGCTTCTAGCCCATGTTTTTTTTTTTTACTATTCCTCTTGTAAAAAGCAGTTAAGCAAAGAACTCCTGACTGTTGTTATTTGTAAAGATTATACAGTAATCTTAAAATTTGGGTATTATAAATAGCATCATTTTCTAAATATGGATTTTGTGTTGAAATTGTTAATAGAAAGGAATTTAATACTGGTCTCTGTGTTTCCTCACAATAAAAAGGGGGTATGACTGTCTGCAAGGATCTGGTTTGAATAGAATTGAAGATTATGGCTATGCCATCTCTATTTATGCTTAGCTTTCAAAAGAAGACATCAGAAGATCATTCCATCACTCATTACATCATTTGTTCTTCATTCGCATACTGGTAGTAGGAGAATCTCAGTTAAATTTCCATATTCATGAATACTAAATGGAGAAAACATTTAGAAATTCTGAGTTCAAGTAATTTTCTTAAATTAAGGTCATTAGTTTGGGCTCACTGAGTGAACAAAAGCTTGAGCATATCACTATGCAGAGTCCGGGTGAGCATCTCGGTGGCAGAGGGATTGTGGCATGACATTGGCCAAACCACACCATTTGGGCAGTGTTGCATAGACATTAATTAGGAGTTATTTTATGGGGAACAAATGCAAATTCCATGATGGTGTCAGTTTTCGTTCTCATGGTATCATTAGTATGTATGCATGTATGACTGATTAAACTTACAACATATTTTTATAAATAAGTAAGCATATATTCTAATTGAAGGAGGAAAAAATAAATCATAAGAGCTTTATGTAAAGATAAATGTAAAATAGAGTTTAGTTAGCTATCATGATGAGACTTGCAAGGAATATAGTACCAAATTAAAGTCATAGGACAAAGGGATCGATAACTTACAAAGGAATTTTCAAAATATGCTAAGATGAAAAGATGGTCATATGATAGGCAAATTTTAAAAATATATTCAAATGTAACAAAAAGCATCAGTGGTGGTAACATTATGAGCAGAATTTTTGTTTCTTTCATCTCTTTTCAGATATTTCTGAAATAAATATATGTAGCATTTCAAAATCCTTTTTTGGTTGATAGATGAAATAAAACAGATGACCCACAAGTGTTAGAAGCCTGAAGGTACATAATTATTAGAAGGTAATTATATTTAAAAGGAAAAAATCTACATTACAGTAAGTTTAGTATACCTAACCTCAGTACTGGGAAGTCCAAGCACTTTTTCTTAACATTAGTAGAGTGTCAAATGCTAAGTTACCAAAATTTTTCTTCTATACCAAATATGTAAATATGTGTCAACAGGAGACCAGATATAAGATTTACGAAACTATATTTGAATCCTGAAATCAGAGGGACCCATGCTTGAGAATCCCATTAAACCACAGCATGTATTATGTGTTTTTCTACAATATAATTGACACTGGCAAACTCAGATGCTACTGTTCAACATATTTTTACATGAACCATGTATGGAACTTGGGGTGGGCAGTATACATGAACCTGTTTGCAAAGGCATGTTCTTGTTTGCACTTAGAGTAGTGAGTTGCAAAATAGAAATTCATCTATGTATCAAAAATGCATCAAAGTAGTCATCTTTTCTTAGAAACTGCATGAAAATTCTTCTTAAAACACCATTTATAAATAAACTCAAAGGAAAAATATACATGATCATCTTATTAGATGCTGAGAAAGCATTTGACAAAATTCAGCACCCCTTCATGATAAAAGTCCTGAGAAGATCAGGAATTCAAGGCACATACTTAAACATTGTAAAAGCAATATACAGCAAACTAGTAGCCAACATCAAACTAAATGGAGAGAAACTTGAAGCAATCCCACAAAAATCAGAGACTAGACAAGGCTGCCCATTCTCTCCCTATGTATTCAATATAGGACACAAAGTCTTAGCCAGAACAATCAGACAATAAAAGGAGATCAAAGGGATAAAAATTGGATAGGAAGAAGTCAAAATATCACTATTTGCAGATGATATGATTGTATACTTAAGTGATCCCAAAAATTCCACCAGAGAACTCCTAAACCTGATAAACAACTTCAGCAAAGTGTCAGGGTATGAAATTAACTCAAATAAATCGGTAGTCTTCCTTTACTCAAAGGATAAACAGGCTGAAAAAGAAGTTAGGGAAATGACACCCTTCACAATAGTCACAAATAACATAAAATACCTCCATGTGACTCTAACCAATCAAGAGAAAGATCTGTATGACAAGAACTTCAAGCCTCTGAAGAAAGAAATTAAAGAAGACCTCAGAAGATAGAAGGATCTCCCATGCTCATGGATTGACAAGATTAATATTTTGAAAATGACCATCTTGCCAAAAGCAATATACAAATTCAGTGCAATCTCCACCAAAATTCCAACTCAATTCTTTATAGAGTTAGAAAGAGCAATTTGCAAATTCATTTGGAATAAGAAAAAACCCAGGATAGCTAAAACTATCTTCAACAATAAAAGAAATTCTCAGGGAATCATCATCCCAGACCTCAAGCTGTATTCCAGAGCAACAGTGATAAAAAACTGTATGGTATTGGTACACAGACAGGCAGGTAGATCAGTGGAATAGAACTGAAGACCCAGAAATGAACCCACACACCTATGGTCACTTGATCTTTGACAAAGGAGCTAAAGTCCTTCAGTGGAAAAAAAAGATAGCATTTTTCAACAAATGGTGCTGGTTCAACTGGAGATCAGCATGTAGAAGAATGCAAATCAATCCATTCTTATCATCCTGTACAAAGCTTAAGTCCAAGTGGATCAAGGACCTCAACATCAAACCAGATACATTCAAACTAATAGAAGAAAAATTGGGGAAAAGCATTGAACACATGGGCACTGGGCAAAATTTCCTGAACAGAACACTGTGGCTTATGCTCTAAGATCAAGAATTGACAAATGCGACTTCCTAAAATAGCAAAGCTTCTGTAAAGCAAAAGACACTGTTATTAGGACAAAAAGAGCAACCAAGAGATGGGGAAAAGATCTTTACCAATGCTACATCTGATAGAAGGCTAATATCTAATATATACAAAGAATTCAAGAAGTTAGACTCCAGAGAATCAAATAACCCTATTAAAAAATGAGGTACAAAAATGTGAATGCTTCACTCGTTCTTTTAAAGGGGAACAAAAATACCCTTGGGAGGGAATAGGGACGCAAAGTTTAGAACAGAGGCACAAGGAACACCCATTCAGAGCCTGCCCCACATGTGGTCCATACATATACAGCCACCAAACTAGATAAGATGGATGAAGCAAAGAAGTGCAGGCTGACAGGAACCGGATGTAGATCTCTCCTGAGAGACACAGCCAGAATACAGCAAATACATAGGCGAATGCCATCATTAAACCACTGAACTGAGAATGGGACCCCCGTTGAAGGAATCAGAGAAAGGACTGAAAGAGCTTGAAGAGGCTTGAGACTCCATATGAACAATACCAACCAACCAGAGTTCCCAGGGACTAAGCCACTACCCAAAGACTATACATGGACTGACCCTGGGCTCCAACCTCATAGGTAGCAATGAATAGCCTAGTAAGAGCACCAGTGGAAGGGGAAGCCCTTGGTCCTGAAAAGACTGAACCCCCAATGAACGTGATTGTTGGGAGGAGGGCGGTAATGGGGGGGAGGATGGGGAGGGGAACACCCATATAGAAGGGGAAGGGGAGAGGTTAGGGGAATGTTGGCCTGGAAACCGGGAAGGGGAATAACAATCAAAATGTAAATAAAAAATACTCAAGTTAATAAAGATGAAAAAAATGAGGTACAGAGCTAAACAAAGAATTCTCAACTGAGGAATATCAAATGGCTGAGAAACACTTAAAGAAATGTTCAGCATCCTTAATCATCAGGGAAATGCAAATCAAAACAACCCCGAGATTCCACCTCACACCAGTCAGAATGGCTATGATCAAAAACTCAGGTGACAACAGATGCTGGCAAGGATGTGGAGAAAGAAGAACACTCCTCCCTTCTTGGTAGGATTTCAAGCTGGTACAACCACTCTTGAAATCAGTCTGGAGGTTCCTCAGAAAATTGTACATAGTACTACCTGAGGACCCAGCTATACCCTCCTCAGCATATATCCAAAAGATGCTCCAACATAAAACAAGGACACATGTTCCACTATGTTCTTAACAGCCTTATTTATAATGGCCAGAAGCTGGAAAGAACCCAGATGCTCCTCAACAGAGGAATGGATACAGAAAATGTGGTACATCTACACAATGGAGCAAGTACTATTTAGCTATTAAAAACAATGACTTTATGAAATTCTTAGGCAAATGGATGAAGCTAGAAAATATCCTGAGTAAGGACCCCAAACACACACACACACACACACACACAAATAAAAAACCACATGGGATGCCCTCACTGATAAGTGGATATTAGCTCTGAAGCTCTCATTACCAAAGATACAGTCCACAGACCACATGAAGCTCAAGAAGGACTACCAAAGTGTTTTGTTTCTTCTTAGAAGGGGGAACAAAATTACTCACAGGAGGAAATACGAAGACAAAGTTTGGAGTAGAAACTGAAGGAAAGACCATCCAGAGACTGATCCACCTGGGGATCTAGCCCATATACAGCCAACAAACACAGACAATATTGCTGATGCCAAGAAGTGTAAGCTGACAGCAGCCTAATGTAGCTGTCTCCTGAGAGGCTCTGCCAGAGCATGGCAAATACAGAGGTGGATGCTCACAGCCACACTGAACTGAGAACAGGGTCCCCATTGGAGAAGTTGGAGAAAGGATTGAGGAGCTGAAGGGGTTTGCAACCCCATAAGAACAATACCAACAAAACAGAGCTCCCAGGGACTTAAACCACCACCCAAAGAGTACACATGGACAGACCCATGGCTACAGCTTCATATGTAGCAGAGAATGGCCTTGTTGGGCACTAGTGAGAGGAGAGGCCCTTGGTCCTGCCAAAGCTTGATGACCCAGTGTAGGGGAATGTCAGGGCAAGGAGAGGGAAAGGGATGGGGTGGGTGGGTGAGGAAACACCCTCATAGAAGCAGAGGGATGGGGGATAGGATAGGAGGTTTATGGATGAGAAACTTCGAAAAGGGATAACAGTAAAATGTAAATAAAAAAGTATCCAATTAAAAAAAACTCCATCATTTTCTTTGACAATGACTTTGATCTCCAGTTTCGAAAGCACATAGTGTTGTTTGATTTTGTTCCTTTTACCTATGCCTTTTGTTCTTGTGATTTATTTTTTCAGAAATGATTTTCCAGTTTTACCTAAGGTAGTTTCTTTTTTAATTTAATTTAACTTTTAAATTTAATTTAATACATGTCTATTTTCTTTGCTTCTACTGTTTTCTAATGAATGAACTAAGTACTAGAGTACACTGAGGACGCTACATAAATATTTGATAAATGGATGAGTAATTTAAATGCCCATTTTATGTGGCTTCCACTCCAGGCAGTGTTTTTGCCTGCTTTAAACTATCTCTAATAATGCTTATGTTTCTTGTAGGCCACATAGAACACATGGCCTGAAATTGCTGCATTTGCTAACTTATGACACCCTTCTGTATCTCAGTTCTTGAGTTTATTTAGAAATTTCTCACCATAAGATGTTACCTCTAAATAAGCCAAAAGACACATAAATAAATTAAATTATGAAAAGTTTCTAATGTAACTAATACATTTCTGAATTTTTTGCCTCCAGAACCTTATTTCATTTCATTTTTAACCCACAAGTGAGTAGGTAAAAGAAGTAAAATATCCACCCAATAGACACTTGATGATGGTGGGAAAGTAACAGAGTAGCATCAAAATAGGACTATCTCCAAGATCAAGTCTACTTTAGTTCATGAAGCAGGTCTCAATAAACTTTGGGAAGCTGAAGGAATACCATGACTTCTATCTGACCACAACCTCATGAAAGCAAAACAGCAAACTATGATTGAAAATTGGGCCAAAGGAGAAATCAAGAAGGAAAATTTAAAAATCCTGGAATTAAATGAAAATCAAAACACAACATACAAAAATCAATGGGACACAATGGAAATAGTCATATATCACGGGACATTTGATCACACTGTGAACCCTAAGGTTGCGACCTGGAAAAACCTGTTTCTCGTTGTGGTGTGGCTCAGCCCTGGCACATACTTTTAACGCAAGAGTTTTCTGTAAACAAGACCTAAATAAAGTCAGTGATAGGACAGGATCAAACATATAGTTGACAGTGAGTAAATGTAAGAAAACCCACAAAAGAGAAAGGACGGTCTTTGAGTTGAAGTTTATTTAAGACAGTGTAGAGAAGTAGAAGGAGCTTTTTTCTTCAGGGATGTCAGTGGAGTAGGAACATCAGCTAGGTGCTTTCTCTGTAACTGTGATCTAGCAGGCTGTCACCCCAGCATGTGGATCTTTGAGTCTTCATTGGTAAATCATGTTTTTTAAAAACAATTTTAAATTTTAAAAACAATTTTTTAAACAATAGGCAAAAGACAAACATTTACAGCAGTAAGAGGTCCATCAAGATATTCATATTGATAGTTTAATAATTCATCTGAAGGCCTTGGAAAAATAAGCAACAAAATCCCCAAATGAATAGCTAGAAGAGATAATACAAAGAAGGGCTGAGACTGATGAAACTGAAATTGTTTTAAAAGTTTAATGTAGCAATGAAATTAAGAGTTTGTTCTCTCAGGAGTTGTACGACTGACAAGGCCTTAGTCAAATTAACCAAAAGATAGAGAAGACACAAATAAAAATGAACTTTCTTATACTGTAATAGTTGGCAAGAAAACTTAATAGGACAAGTTAATGTTAGAGGATAACATTGATCTGATCCCTACACAAAACAGCATCACTTTTACCTTTTCTTATAACTTTGTGGTCACTGTGTTAATGTGACAATGTGCCAAAATATGAAATGATGCTTAAAATTCTAGTTTTTTATAAGGTCATTATGTTTAGGACAATGAAGATTATAGCATGTTTACCATACACTAATGGACATACTCTGATTTTTTTATATCCTGTTCTTAGAAATCCTTTAAATATGGGCTTCAGACCCTATTTATACATGTGACAGAGACATAGAGAGCCAGAAGTTCTCCAAGGCTGTCCAGTATGGAAGCAAACGACACAATGTTCTTGGATGAACTCAATGAGTTTGTCCTGGAGAAAAGATTTAACTACCATGATTGTTCAGTTTTCCATGATGAAAGGAATGGTCCTGACAAGATTTGCCAGAAAACATGGTAAAATAGTGAAAGCTACAGGAAAACTTTGAGACCCAAGTTAAAGAGGAATTGAAAATGAAGAGTATCAAACCAAAGAGGATTTGGTTATGTAAGAAAAAATTTGCTGTTCTTGTGATTCGGATTTCTCACCAAAGGTCCTTCTCTCCTCAAAGAAGGAATATATTCATTGAAGAGCAAGATAAGCAATTTAAATTACCTTGTAGAGACATTCTTTGCAAAGTCATGTTCTACCCTACAGGTTGTAGAACATCATATGCTAAGAGAACCACTAAGGTTTCTATCTTTGCTATGTTGCCCCTACATTTGAGCTTTCCAAATTTAGGTTTCCTTCTTCAAGTTTTTCACCATTCAGAACTAGCACTCAGAAAAGCCAAAATAATCCCCAGAGTCTCTCTTTGTTCTACAACGTGGCTGAAAGTGCAAAACTGTCAATGTGAAGACTAGCCAAGCTGCAGAAACAGACAAAAGGATTAGACATACCACATCAAGAATAAAACAGTAAGAATAATAAAGGATGCTAAATTAAACTATCCCAGCATGAGGAGCAATGGACATATACTGGAGAGGAAGAACAGTAAAATACTGACTTGGTGCACATCGAATAAGTGGGCACAGATGAACAAGAGGAAAGTAAAAGCAGAGAAATGTCAAAGTATGATTGTTAATAAGCTCTTACCACTAAGTTACTCCTAAGATTAAATCTATTCTGTCTCATGTTTATCATGCCGGGGACTTATTCTAGGATGCTTAGTTTGGGTCTGCAACTCAACAAATCTACTCAACAGGAGGCCAGGAGAATTATGTAATGTCTTTGATACTTGATTCCACTTTACCAGAGAAAAATGGCCTTAAAATGGAGTATTTTGATTCTATTCTATTAAAACTCAACAACAACAACAACCAACCCAACAACAACAAAACATATCTACAAGTTCAGGCAAGGTATCTTTTAAGTACGGAGTCTTTGTGAAAAAAATTGACTGAAGTAAATCCTTAAACAGCATTTTAATTTTAACTTGTGTCTAATGTTTCTATAGAGATAGTTTAAAGCACCTTGGCTAGCTGGCTGAGCCTCTTAGCTTGGCCTGATTCACATTTTCATCTACTTATAGAAGACTACTTTTCATTGGTCCCTGAATAAGTCTTGGTAAATAGCTAAACAATACAGCTTTTATATACAGCTTGAAATTAAACAATAAGAGCTGATTTTATTCTCAATTATATTGGAGGCGTTGCATGTCACCCTTTTCTATTTTATGCACCTTAGTAGACTAGAAAGTCTCTTTGACATGTGCTCAACACATCGGAATTCTCATTTTTATTGTTAACCTTTGTTAATCGATTTTGAACTTTGACTCTATATCTTGAACTATATTAAGCTTGATGTTGTACTCTGAAAAAGTCACTGCTAGTCTGCCTTTTATATAGGATTCTTAGATCTAGTAGGAAGTAAAGACAGATGAATTTCAGATAAACAAGCTTTCACCCTCATGTGCTTCATGAAGTATTTGGCATCCTGCATTTTATTAATCAACACTAATTATGTAACATATGGCTTTATCCAGCATTCTTTTTTAACAGCATATTGAATCAAACCTAGCAGACATTTAAATCAGTAGCGTGTTCTTTCCTGTCATAATAGTACCATTAGTACAATAGAAAAGAACATAACAGTACTGTTTATTTCTTAAATAATTGTATGTAAATTATTTCTTCAGATGAGCCCATGGGGACCTTTGAATAATTCACAACCAAAAAATAGAACACCAAAGTATGTGTTGTACTAAGTATCCACTCCATCCCATCCATCATTGGGTAGGCAGGAAATAGATGATAGATAAATAATAAATTAATAAAGATAGATGATAGAGAGAAAAATAGAGATAGAGATAGATGATGGATGGATGGATAGGTGATAGATGATTGATAAATGATAGATGATAGATAGGTAGGTAGGTAGATAGATAGATAGGTAGATAGATGATTGATAGATAGAATTTAAGGGTTTAAGATATATTTTTATTCACCAAATTTATTTAAGAAAAAAGAATTTCCAGCACATAGAGAAATTTCGTCACTCAGGAGCTTACACCCATTTGGATGTAGGTGAACCCACAGTGATCAAAGCCCATGTGCTCTTGGCTCGGTATCAGCTTTACCTAGGAGACTGGGATTTTCATAAGTGCTTGTCAAGCTAATTTTATTATAAATCTTGAAATGTTTTCCTCCTGCAGAAACTGGTTCATAAATCACTGACATTTCCCTAAAATTTAATTCTCTGCACACATAATGAAATGTCTGATATTTCTAAGTATTATTTTAAAAATCATATTATATCCCTCATCATTGAAATTCTCATTATCAAAACATTACTATAATAAAAATACTTGAGAAAAACTTCAGCATCCCAAGTAAAGTTGGTTACTTTTTGGAATTCACAACTCTCATACTTTTGCATCTCAAACATTCTTTTTATGACTGTGACTACCATCAGCCTAGTTTAGGAGATATACTGTAAATAGTTATATGATATGTGTGTACTTCAAATATATATTTGAAGACTATATATTCTCTTTGTTGAAAAATATCATTATGTACTCAAAGATTCATTTGGACAGAAGATATGCCAGAAAAGCAATTATTAAATTTCTATCACAATGAAGATAAACCTATATGGAAGAACGACTATTTTATAATAAGCTTAATTCTAACAGTAATTATCTGAGCCTGGTAATATGTAAAGAAGCACAAAAATGATGAGTTTTCATAGTAATTGCTCATTAGATTAACCCTCTCCACTGGTTTACAAAGAGGCAGATGTTGCTATTATCATTTTAGATATTTTCTTTATGAAAAACAAGTATCACAATTACCCTCCCCATCTCCCCCACTCCTGACTGCTAGATCTCTCCAGCCTAAGGAAAGCAAAGAGGCCAAGTTGGTCTTTTATTCCACTCCTGCACTTAGAGCAAGGTCAACGTGGATAAATGTCCCTAAAACTTACTTTGTAGAATTTTGCTTTAAGTTTCTAACTCGTTTTATTGAGCACAGGGTAAACATAGTTTAACAAGGGAACCTTGGAATGGTAATCCAGAATGGGAACATTTTCATACACAACATAATAATAGGCGAGTTACTAAGGATGTATTTTATCAGGTTTCAAACTACTGGTGTTTTCTTATTCTAAGCCAATGCTCTTGACTCCTGAGTTTATTGCCTTGTATCAGAAAACTTGATTATAATGTGAGATTATAGCTGTCCTGAGAGGCTATGGTTACTTAAAGAGGAATGAATTTTCACTTTCTTGAGGATAGGGTTTCTATATTTTAGGTCAGTTTTATGAATTATTCTGATGTTGTCCCTATCTTATACATTTGAAAATCAATTTATTTCTGACTTTAGACTTTATGTTGTATAAAGATTCAAAGAATTTATTTTTGTGATATGGCCCAGTGTCTAAAACACTGTTGGATAACCAGCAATAGAAAAACATGGAAGGGAAATAAGATACTTCTATTTATATTGAAGAATAAAATTGTAGAAATAGTTAAAATTTTATAAATGTGTTTTCAGGTGAGCAGTCTGATATTACCAAGCTATAATCATTGAATTACTTTACAACTTGGTATCACCTGATTACTTTACATGCTGACTTTTAGCTGAAAAATTTATCTCTGCTCATCCAAGTATGAGTTATGGTCTTCATCAGAAATAATAATAGAAAGATAGCAACTGGAAAGTTAATATACTTCATAAGAACCAGGAAATAATATACACATCCCAGAGAGACTCATAACTATATTTATGGAAATTGAGTATAAAAAGTTTCATGAATAATACACAAAATGAAATAGTTAATCTACGCTCACACTTAACTGTGTATGATCTTAAGTTATTGCATAAATTAAGTCATTTCTCTATGTGTGCAAAGTATATTTACCTGCACTTTCATAGAAACATGATATAATTTTACCTAATTACTTAGAAATGATAGTCAGAATTTACGATTAAGTAATCCTTACTGTATTGCTCATCTGCCATTACCAAAAATCAGTTTTTTAAAAAAGATATATTGCTTATTTCATGTTGTCATAAAAATGAATTTAGTGCACAGAAAATCAAATAATAAAATAAGTAATTTTTAAAAAATGAAACAACACAAGAAAATATCAAATAAAATTAAATGTGAGAAAATTGATCTATGAGATTGATACTAAGTTCAAAATTGTAAATGTAAAACCTTCTCCATGTTGCCACCATGACAAAAAAAGAGATACCAACTTACCCAGAACTCTCAACAAACAGGGTTTGTTGGCTGCACGGAAGGCAGAGGCAAGTGGTTCACTGCAAATTTCAGGACAGCTTGGTTGATGGTACATTGAGTTCCAGGCATGCCATTGCTACATGGTATGATCATATCTCAAAATAAATAAACAAGCAAACAAATAAAAAGGGAACTATTTTCAGTCACCAGAACTTGCATAGCATGCATTGAAGAGTATGATGACTGAAAGAAACCAGAAATTGTTTCTCACTTGGTGGCCAAGTAAGAGCATCAGTGTCCAAGCTCCAGTTGAAAAGAAAAGAAAATAGAAGAAAAGAAAAGAAGGAAGGAAGGAAGGAAGGAAGGAAGGAAGGAAGGAAGGAAGGAAGGAAGGAAGGAAGGAGAAACTTGCAATCTTGTTATATGCAGCAATTTGAGTCCAGAGGGCCTTTTCTGAGATTCCAATTTTGTGTCTTCAAATAAAGAATGAAACCAAGAACACATGGATAGTGATAGAAATAAGGAAGTTTATTAAGAAAGAGAAAAGCACTCCTGGGAAGAGAAGTGGCCTAGAGAGCTGGACAGGTCCAAACTCAAACGCTCAGCACATGAGCTCTGGTCTCCTATAGACAGTTTCCTCTCATCTGGGGACTTGGGCAGTCTGTCTTCTTATGTGTAACCAGGAGTTTAATGGGGTCTCTGGTCTTCCTGTCTACTGGCCTCTCAGATGTTTGCCTTTCTCTAGTTTCTTTCTCCAGCTTTACTTCACACACACACACACACACACACACACACACACATGCATACATATACATACAGATACATATATTCACATGCATATACATACACACTCATACATACACACACACGCACGCACTCACACACATGCGTGCATACACATGTACATGTATGCAGACACATATACACACATGCATATGCATACACACTGTACACACACACACACACACACACACACACACACACACACACACACAGTCAAGAAAAGCATATAACCTAAAGGGGGAGTAGGAACAATGTGAATACGGGAAACACACAGGCAGCGCTATATTTCAGCAAGAAGTGGAAAGGTGCCCTTGCACCTCCCATTAAGCTATTTCTGTTTTCTTTCTACAGACAGATTACATACAGATTACTGTCTATAGATTTCTTTCTACAGACAGTATTAGCTTGTCAGACTGTACGGTCTCCATCACAGGAACTCAGCTGTGCCATTGCAGTACAAATGTCACAGACAATTAACAAATGACAGTGGCTGTGCGCCAATGTAACCATGTTTGTCAACACTGAAACTTCCTTTAATTTCCATGTATCACAAAGTATTCATTTTTGTTCTGGAACTGATCTGAATGCTCCCACCCTGAGGACTAGCTTTCATGGCTCCAGAAGGAGTCGGTGTCAAGCAGTCTTCCAAAAGAGGGAGGCAACCAACAGTATTTCCTAGCTCTCATACCTATGTACCACATCAACGACCCAGAAAGTACAAAAACCCTGTGGGTGCAGTAGCAGCATACACACCTGGGTAGTAGCCAACAGCTCTCTAGTTGGACTTAAAACCGGTTCAACGATAGCAATGCCATGTCTGGTACTAGAAACCTAGCTACCTACTAAGTGATAGTGAGGTCATGGTTATTGAAGGAGAATCTATAACCTGCTCGTGCCCCTCTCCCTCATGTCCTGTGAGCACCATGCTCTATTGATATCTCTGAGAGACCAGCTCTTTTCTGAAGGGAAAT
Organism: Rattus rattus; assembly: GCF_011064425.1. NCBI lineage: Eukaryota > Metazoa > Chordata > Mammalia > Rodentia > Muridae > Rattus > Rattus rattus. Next base: position 196,247,220 of record NC_046155.1, on the reverse strand, counting down.
AAGGAAGAATGGATCTGGAAGAGAGGCAGCATGGGAGGAGTGGAGAACTGTGGTCAGGATGTAATATATGAGAAAAGAATAAATAATATATACTTTAAAAATCATTTATTATTTAATATTATTTTATAATGTCTTACAAATATATAAAATAGAATATCATAAACAATAATATTATTTTAGTAACAGATAATAAACATTTATATTATGTATAAATATGTTCATTTATTCTTCTTTCATATATACCATTATTTCATATATATTTACCATTTTCAGCTTATAGGCTGTCCCCAAACTGACACCAGGTCATGGCTTCCAACTTCTGCTCTAAACAATGCAAATAGAAATGACAGTAGACCAATCAGGATTGTTTTCCATTATACAAGTAAATAACTAAGATCAGGACCCTCAGCAATCCCAGTACAGAACTCAGAAAACAATGGAGTTGTCACTCCTCTGTAGGCTGAGGTGCAGATCCCAAAAAACACATCTTCTCATGAGCTTTCCTGATGCAATGTATTTTACTTTGCCAGATCTAATTCTATGCTTAGAAATCTCATTCTCTACTGGAAAAAAAACCTGCTAAAATCCTCAAGAGGGGGAAATGCATTAGGCTGTGCTATCTCTCACTATGTGTAATTGTGAAAATGATTTTCTCCTAACTACTATGCCCAGAAAATGGAAGTTTTAATGGGGCGGAGGAGAGGATGAAAGCCCCCTTTTAGATGATAAATCCCATACAGAAAGTCTGCATGGGCTGATCAGCCAGGGGCCATGAAGTGGTGAGGAACAGAGCAGGCCAAGAGAGAGAAGAGGAGAGGGGAGGGGAAGGGCGGGGAGGAAAAGAGGAAAAGGAGAGTGGGGGGGGTGTGAGTTAAATACAGGGCATAGAACAAGGGGACGAGGGCAATGTCAAACAAAGTCTTCTGAATTAGTCCCAGAATGAATCCTAGTTTCACCACTGAAAATAAAGCTGAGTAAAACAGTCATTTGAGAGGAGACTAGGAAAGCAAGAGTCATTTCCGTTTTTCTTCTGATTTTTAACAAAGCACTTCTCTGTTATCTGAGCAGAGAATAAAAAGGCAGAGCACTCTTGATTTTAAAAAAAAAAAAGACAGAATATTGAGAGCACACCTCACATGTACACCAGGATTGTGTCAAATGCTGGGGTAAATGAGAATGTGTAGGAGAATGCTTTAGTTTGACGGAGGTTCGCTTTCTTTAGGGGCATTAGAAGTCCGAAATAGTCTAATAAATGTTAGCCTCCAAAGGGAATTTAGCACTAAATTGCTTCCCCGAAACATTCAAAACCAAGGGAAGGGTGTGTGCGTGCAGGAACTCCCACAAGACGTATTTTGAAAAATTTGGGCTGAATCAATGGGTAAATGCATAGATTAACATAGCCATGGGCATTGGTGCCCCTGGGACACTTGCTTGAGAGACAGCCTTCTTGGAAAATATTTCTGTAAGACAGTATCTGTCCTAGGCTACAGGTCTGTCCTAGGGACAGAGTCTCAGACACACTAGAAAGTGCCACCAAAATGAAATAGCGATAATACAACAAAAGTTAGGAGACAAATCATTGTTAAAACAGATGCAGAGGCACGTTTTTGAAATGTAAGAGACGATTAATATTTTAGAGAAATACAAATTAGTGTGAAAATGCATGAGTTTAAGTAAATTATGAAAGGAATCTCGGGGCTTACCGTAAGCTGCACCCTGGTTGCCATCACAGTCTGTATGACCCACCTGTACCATATCCAACCCCCGTGCCTAACCCAGGACATCTGTGTGCTAGCCAGTCCGGTAAGTCCCTGGAGCTTTTGCTGTCCATGCGACCCTCCATTCGCAGCCTCAGCCCAGCTTCTCAGCTTGTGCACAAGCCTAGGCAAGTGAGTGCCCCACACCTCAGCCAGGCAGACCACCCTCACCCTCGCAGGCAGAGCTCAGGCAACAGTGCAGAGCAGCCGGTGCAGAGCTAGCTGTTTGACAATCTCCATGCTTTCTTAGCACAAAATCTGGATCCCTTCCATTCCTTCAGCATCTGAAGGACAGACATGCCAAGTCCTCTGACCTCACCTGAACTTAGCCAAGCTTAGGTGATATAAAAAAAAAAAGCACGTCCACCCAACAGAGTCAGATGTAACACCAGATACAACCAAGCAAAGAAGGCCATGTGCAGGGGATCTCACAGTAAAACAAAAACAAAAACAAAACAAACAAACAAACAAACAAAACAAACAAAAAAGACAGTATGGCCCCACCTAAATCCACCAGTCCCATTGAAGTATGTTCCAGTGAGAATTACCTAGATGAACAAGGACAAACATTTAAAAGAAACAATCATAAACTTCATCAAAAAGTTCACAAACTTTAAAGGCGCAAACAGCTCAATGAACTTGAGCTCAAAGATGATGACGTCAGCAGACACTTGAGGGAAGCCCATAAAAGCCCAAGCATAGAGCTAAATAAAATGATGAGAACAGCATTTGGAGACTGAATTCAGAAAAGTGATAGAGATATTAAAGAAAACACAGGGTTAAATGAAAATGAAATTTAAAAACAATAATCCAATTGGGGAATGCAAGGAAAAGCCCAACATGTAGAGTGGAATGGGCTGAAGAGAGATCAGGTCTTGAAGACAAAGGAAGTATGCCAAATAGAACAACTATGGCAAGCGAGCAAAGAATCAATTTTTTCAACACACAAAAGGAACATGCAGGAACTAGGTACTATCACATACAGACCAAACTTCCAAATTATAGACATAAGACAATGGACAGATTTCTTGGAAACGTTGCTTTGAGGGTCCCAACTGACCTGAGCTGTCTCTAGCTCCTGCTCTCGTCAGTTTCACTGCCTATGTAGCCACCCTCCTGTTTTACCTATGGGCTCATTGGTATGGAACTGATGCAGCAGCTGAGTCATAAGGGCAAAGTCATTCACACTCAGTAATCGATGCCAATGACTTGGCAAACTGCTTTAATTTGCATTTCCTGCACATGATCTATCCCTTCAAAGCCTTGCTAAACTTTTACATTGCCAATTTCTTTCCTTTAGATGTGAGAGTACATGTGTGCTATCTCTTGTTATCTCTTCAATTGCATTTTTTAATGTTTTTAATTTATGGATCTTTTATACATCAGATGAATGTCTGTGTGTCTTCCTTTGTGTCCAAGATAGCTGCTCCCAGTCTTACCGAATCGTCTATCCACTTTTTGGTTTTCAACAGTCCATGCAAACCTAACCCTACTTTTAACCTCTTTTGTTTTGTAGTTTTCTAATGACTTTGTCAAGATATGTTTGAACACTAAATGCTCAACACTCACATTTAGATGCGTTTCCTTTCACTGCATTCCTTTCTTTGTCTACAAAGTAACTCAAGGATCCAAATATGCCAGTGTCCTGTCATCCAGAATTTCAATAGTTTCTATATCAGAAAAAAATCAAAATTAGAAAACCATACAGGATGCTACACATCATATCTGCTACAATAACAGTATCTAGAACTAGACGATTCTCATGCTTAACTATACGAAAGATGGGACATGCTACCTCCCAGATGCCTAGCATGGAAAGGAGAAGCCAGTATTTGTCAGAACGAGAACTGTCTATTATCCATGGACATGTCCGCTTAGCCACCATATCCATGGTATGGCTGTACATTCCAGTCCACTGATCATATTATTGTAGTAGTGTAAGGGTTTCCTATGAAAATGGAATCAGTAGACAGTATATTCCTATTACAAAGGGAATTGATTGGATTGATTTGCACTCAACAGCAGCCAACCGACACTTTGGCAAGCTGAGAACCTGGTAGCCACTCATTCCAAGATGCCAATTGCTTCAGAAGTCCCAATTCAAGACTGGAGGCAAAAAAGTTTCCTGGAAGTCATTGCATTGCGTCTGCACTGGATACCTAAAGTCAGAATACGGTAGTGGGAGCCCACTCACACTCAAGAGAAGATATGGATACTTGCATGCATGTGCACACTGCCTTCTTCCTTTTGGTTTCCACTCAGGCAGCCAGGGTGTTGAACGGTACAGACGACCTTCACATCAGGTCTTTTCATGCAGAAACGATCCCACATGGAGATTCTCCTCAATGAAAGACTCACACTGTCATGTGTAAGTGTGTTTCCCAGGTCTTAAATAGCCAAGAATAATTACTACAAGTCCACGTTTGGTCAAAATAGCTAATCAGACCTTTCTATGCTATGCTTCATCTCCAAACAAAGAAGATAGTGAGGTAAAATTCCATAAATATCTTTCCCACATACAACTAAAATGTCTTGTCTAAGAATAGGTGTCTACTTTCCTCAAGCACAACCAAGCGGGTCCTCAGAGTTTGCTCTACTGCAATCCTGGAGTTTAGAGATGGGGACTGACTACATATTGAGCTGTAACAGAACTTGATCTTCTCTCCAGTGTTGCATAGCACTAGCCCCCAAGCACAATAATAGCCATCTTTATAGGAGTAGTTGTATATGCTTACAAAAGATCATCATTGCTGGGCCTTTTGACTAATGACATCCTCTCACAGAAGGAGTAGGGATGAAGAAGGTTATTAGACTTCTATGCAATTCAGCCATAGAGCCTTGGAGTCTCAGACAGAGGCTAGGTTATAGAGACTAAGGGAGATTAGGGGGGGGCTCATCTCTGTGATTATGAGTAAGTCATAATCATGCTTATGGAAGACTTTTCAGTGTGTGCTTTGGGGTCATGCACATACCTATCAGTAGCCACCAACCAGTGCTTTGGACGTTAGAGCAACAAACTCCTTGGTAGCCCAGGGTGAATTTGGTGAACTTGTACCATAAATTGTTGTTGGGGAGGAGGTAGACATCATTCACATCTTCCCTGGTGATGGAATTTCAACACCACCCATGGTTTGTGAACATCCTAAAATCAGATCTTATGCTTGACAAGATAGGACTCTTGTTCCTGGACAGGGTGTTTAAGTGATGTGTGGAAGCTCTTGATGGGGTTTTCAATAAAACCTGACTCGGACAGTCAGTTTTCAGAGAAAGAAAAACCCAAACTTCACAACTGAAATCATACCTGACAATTCCAATATCACTTTCTTTTATTTATTCATAATTTTTTTCATTTATTCAATAAATGAAGGTTGAATTACCTATGAAAGCAGGGATAAACTCTAACACAATCATAACAACTCAACAGTTTCTAATTCCTAATCAAGACCTAATTTGCACAAATTACCACAATTAGCATAAAAATCATAAGGGGAAGATCTTCTTCAATGCAATAAACTGTCTTGATACATGAGAGAGCAGAAATTCATAGATAGAGGTTGCTTCCCTCACCCTGAATAACTCTACCTAAAGACTCATGGGAATTAACCCTTAGTTGCCTGAAGCTTGTGCTCCTCCTAGCACACATAGTCCTTGTGATGCTTATAGACACCAACATACACTGCTACTAAGGAAGTTGCAAGCTGTGTGTCAGGGAGACAACTGGAGCCATATGTTAGCCATTCTGCTTCCCACTTGTAACCCTGGTCTATGAAACCTTGTTATGCAATGCATCAGGATCATTTCTGCTAAGGCAGCCACAACTGATGGAAAAACATTGCCCAATACGACTGGACTCAGACTTTTCTCACCAAGATTAAAGGACCAGCCAACCGAACTGAAGGGGATCATAAAGACATTCTGATGTTAACACTGGAAGGAGCTGAAGCCGAGCATACCATATGCACAATGGCACAGATTCTGTGGGGAGTGGAATTTTCAATGTCCTGTCATAGGTAGTTCCACTCTCTGAGAAGTTCTGTCAACATTCTTTGGTTCTTTCAAAGTGTAAAAAAAAAGAAGAAAAAGAAAAAGACACAATTGAAAGAATGGAATCATGGCATCATCACTGGACACAGGGTGTGAACTATTGTCACCAATAATAAACGGCATCTGTAGAGGTAGGTCTCTCAGGAGTTCAAGGCCATTCTCAGCTCCATAGTGAGTGGGAGGTATGAATGGGGGAGAACCGGCTTTCCTGCACGCTCACTGTATTAGAGCTTTGTGATGGCTGTGTGGCTGCTTTCACCACTTAAATTATTGTACAGTAATGTTGGCACAGTACTAGTAAATTATTGTACAGTGATGTTGGCACGGTATTAGTAATGTCAGGTCTTTGTTGAGTACCTTTTTCTTTCAGTGTGTGAGTAGAATTTGAGCTGTCAGAATTAGTCATTCATTAAATTAGAACCATAGTAATTCTTTTGTAACAATGATAAAACAAATAACTTCTGTAATAAGGAAATCAATCACGTCTCTCTTAGGTCATGCCTTATGGGATATTAGAAGCCAAGCGCATACCGGGTTTATTGTGCAGCTACAATATTTGAATAACAGATGTGATTGCATCAAACTCTAAAAGTTAAAGAAGATTTTTGGTTTGGTATGAGGCCTCTGGCTCCTGCTGCACCATCAATACTTGGGACTTCACCCCAGTGAGTCCCAACTCCTCTCAAATATCCTGTTGCCCTGTATTGAGGAGATTCTGAACATTTGCAAGCAAAGAAGCATGGAGAAAAGGGTATACTGCAAGCCACACTGTTACACACTACAGCTTCTACAATGAGATTTTTTTTTCTCTGTTGGAAGAAAGGTTGCAAGGGTAGAAGGCAGGTTCAAGGGGAGGGGGAGATGAGTGGGATTGGGGGTGCATGTGTGAAATTCATAAAGAACCAGTAAAATTTTTTTAAAAAGGAATATTATTGAGCCTGGGAGGAGGGTCAAGGATCAAAGCATGGTTACCTGTGATTATAACACTCTGAAGGAAGAGGCACGGGATTCCCTGGAGCAAGCTGGACATCCAGACAGTTTCATTGACAAGCTCTGGGCTGAGAGATTCTGACTGAATATGGCAGAGAGCAATGTAATGGGCTAGTCTGGAGCAGCTGCTTGTACCCGAATACTAAATATTGGCTCCCAAGATCTGGTTGCCCCTGCCGAGCAGATCCTCATGTACACCAAGCTATACTATGTAAACTTTGCTCCCCAATCTAAAACTATTGGTTAAATAAAACTGGCGACAGCCAATTACTGGAGGGAATAGAGAGAGGTGGAGTTTAAGTTGTAGAGTTGTGGGCTCACAGGTAGACACCACACGAGAGGAAAGGAAAGACAAAAGAGAGATACAGAGACATAGAGAGACACAGAGACAGAGAGGAGGAGCATGGAGGAGAATATGGGAGAACAAGAGGTCTCCGTGAGTCCTGATGAAGCAAAAGTACGTATTTGAGTGATATGCTTCCCCAGGATGCCAGAGTCCTAGAGCACAAATAACCTAGAGAATTTCAAACAGCAAGAATTTGGGGAACAGAGTTGAGACATTAGCACTCCCCCATTTAGAGATTTAGACTGTGGCTAATCCCCCAGTAATTGCATAGAGCCTAATAAATATCATAGTTTGAGACTCATTCATTTAAAGTCTTTTAAAATTAATGATTAAAAATTTAATGATTGAAAAATTTAATGAAGAAAAAATTTAATGATTTTTTTTACAGAGCAGTTGAGGAAGACTCCCAACATCAACCTCAGGCCTTCTCATTCGTTAGCAAACACATGCACCTGCACGGACAAGCACGTGAACACATCAACATGCATACATGTATATGTGTGCAGCACGTACGCATACACACTAAGATAAAAAAAGCATCACTGAAGACATGCACAACTATGTAATCACCTTAGCTTTAATAAGTCTCTTATATGTGTGTATGCACACATGTGCACACATGTTTGTATGTATGCCTTTGTGTGTGTGCCTATACATAAAGTAAAATCTGTTTATATTTTAACACCTACCTTTCTAGAAATTAGATGATCCACATAAAAAGAATACTAAAATATATTACATGAGAAAAACATGGGATGGAGCACCACCAAACTCTGGCACAGGGAGGTATGCTACAAATGTCATTGTTCCAACATGGGTCCTCTATTTCCTAACCTACTCATCTTTATATAATTTAGCTACACGTATCAAATTAAGTAAAATATTCATCTAAAACATTGGGTTGTTGTCTGATAACTATTTTATTCTTTAACACTCGACTCCTGTGGCACCACAATGCCTGTATATGACGGTCCCTAAAAATCATTTGGGGTCTGTATCTGCTGTTTTCTCACATTGGGTTACACCTTAATTATGCATCATCTACACTCCAGCCTATGATATCACTCTTAGATTTGTCAATGCAGTTTACATGGACACTATTGCTTATCCAGATCTTGTTCATAACCTCTGCGTGTGACTATTTGCACTTCCCTTTACTGCTACATAGTGCTTCTTCATTTGCAATATCACTATTAGTTATCTACTGGCAGACACCCAGTTTTTACTAATGATGCTGAACAGTATCTGTGTGTGTATACAAATATACTGTTTTCTTAAGGGTGCATCTCCAGTAGTAGAGCGGCTGAGCCACAAAGTGTGCCCATATACACTCACTGAAGAATGGCTGTGGAGTTCATTTAAGTATATCTACATCTGCGGGGCAGAAAGATATCTTCTGAGATTGATTCTGATGGAAATAAACCCTGTCGTTTTATTGCTTTTGTTTTTCCACATTAATGTTCTTCAGTGATGAAATTGAATGGATGAGGCAGTCTCTCTGTTTGCTGCTGTGAAGGCCAGGATAATTGACCTGTGAGCTTGGGCCCATTGTTTTGTGTGTAATTCCTATCTTCCAACAGAGATATGTGGGGACTGCAGATACCCCCACTCTGATGTGCCTGATTTTATGTGGGTTTGGGGATCTGAACTCAAGCTGTCAGGCTTGCACAGAAAGTGGAGATCTGAGCTTTCTCTCCACCCATAATACAGATATTTTGAGTGCACATTCTGATGAATGTTATGTACATTTAAACCATTGAAAAGAACACACAGAACAAAATACACATTATGCCTAGCACACCAGAAAGTGGTCTAATGTATTCTTCAGGCCAAGCCTCACCTCTTACTCTATGGCTACCAGAGTACAAGATGTGCATCTCCCTTTTCCCCAAGGTTGTTGGCCACCAGCCCACAAGATTAAAGGGAGCAGTCAGCGGCAGCCCATGAGTATGAGATGTTTATCCAGATCTTGTTTATTCAACATGTGTGTGATTAACTGCCCCCCCCATTACACCTGGCAAAGTAGTGCTTCTAGGCCAGTCTAGACAGCCTGTGAGTACAACAGAATTAACAGATTTATCACTGGGTTCAGCTGCAGGGAGACAGATGAACTTTACTCAGAGTGAATGATGGGAGGGCTATGAAGGGTTATATAGTCTGGGGAGAAGGGATTGGGAATATCCAGGGTTGGCAAAGATCACTGTCTAAAGGCTAAGGCACTGAGATGCCTCATTAGCATTGGGGGGGGTACACCCGGAATCTCAGGTGCTTTTTGATCAAGTTCTCATCTGAAGAAAGGAAGTTGAACCTGTAATCTAACCAAGGCTGTGACATTCTGCAGGTAGAGGTGCATGTGGGTTTCCAGCTCCCCAGGCAAGGTCAGAGAAGGAGAACTCTATTGACAAAGGGAGTCCCCAACTGTACACCAAGCTCAGAAGGTTATCTGGACAATGGTAAACTTCAACCTAAATCAGATGTGAAATTTTATACTTTATCTCTATAAAAAGAATCACACACAATGTAGCCTCTTCAAGCTAGTTTCATCCTTGAATTGTTTTAACAGTGACATGATTCTGCGAGTAGCCGTAGATCAACGTGGTAGTCATGCAGTTCCGCATTGAACAAAGTCACCTCCATTGACCTGTACATTCTACATTGACTGGAGTTCGGTGCTGTCACAAATAAGCTGTGACACACAAAGAATTCTGAACGCATGCTTCAGGCCCTTGTCTTCAGGTAGATACATGCACTCATTTCCCTTTATCACATTCATGTATATTTATAGAACATGTATAAAAACATGTAAGAGATTATGCACATTCACTTCTGTTTCAGGAGATATGCAAACATTTAGTATTAGTCAATGTTCAAAGCCAGTTTGCAAACTATTTGTTCCAATAAATGTTCTAAGAGCTTCATAGAAGCGGCTGTGGTTACATGATGTGATGTCCTTGCCAAGACTCTATAGTTTGGCCATTTTAATTACAACACTGCCTTCCCTATGCAGCAGAGGCACATTGTGCCTATTTTTATCAATATTTAAGTTCCTTTCTTGGCTCGCTATTAGGGAGCTGGTCTGAAGAACATAATCTAAGGCGCACAGGCAGCAATCTTTGCAGTTTTCATACACAGGGCAATTTCCTGTTCAAGTCAAGAGACCGCTATCAAACCAAAAAAATAGAAATTAGCTTTTATTAACTTTATTTCCCATATCATATTGCTTCTGATATGAAATTCTTATATATTTTATTTGCTTCTTCTATTTCCTTTACTCGTTGGCAATTTCATGCATGCATATAATGCATTCCGATCATATCTACACATTGCCTCCCACCTCCCACTCCTCCTGGACCCTCTCTGTGGGGAGCTAGACTAACCCAAGACTTTCTCAGGCGCCTTGACAAGAGAACAATGAGGACTTTAGTTCTGTGTCCTTGTCCAGGAGCAGATTCAAGGTTGCAGTTTCTGGAGACCTGACTAGTCTCCCTGGGCTGTGATTGTCAATTCTTAGATAGCTGTGTCTGATGTAACCTCTGTTCTCCTTGTCAACATTGTCTCACTTAGCTCTCTGCTGACTTTGGCTGATTTCCCTTCCTGCAAAGAGTATGTGCATTGCTGTAGTTCTTAATAAACTTGTTTGGAATAAGTTATCAGTTTAGGCAAGACAATTTCTTATCTTCTCTATTCCCATCCCCTGTCTCCCCACTCAGCACCTTACCATTTTCTGTGGCCTTTATTCCTGCTGATTCTAGGCAATACTCCACCATCCCACTCCCAACTTCATGTTATCTTCCTCTTCCCCCTCTCTTCCTCCCCCTCTCCCTCCCCCTCTCCCTTTTCCTCCTCTTCCTCTTCCTCCTTTTTATTCTCCTCTTCTTCCCCTTCCTACTTTTTCCTTTTAGAGCCCACAGAGTCCATTTAGCGATGGTCATAATAGAATGAGTGTAGGGTAGCATCGACTGAGGCATGGACCACCTACCATGGATTACAGAAGAAAACAAACTCTCCCTCCTCCTTCAGACATTTCATTGATGAATATAAAACCAGCTTTATTTCTAAGTGATTCTGTTGTGTTTACAATAAAATGCACTCTATTATGCTAATGTGCTGGTCAATTCTATTTGCCTAGATTCCTGTTGAAACTTTAGCACCATTCATATGCAAGCTTCGTGTTGACTTTTTTTTATCATTCAAATGTATTCTCTGGCAACTTGATAACTGTTCAAAATGAATTCTGGTTGCCCTGCCACCTCCTTTAATCTCGGTTTTCCCCCCTCACTCCTTTTCCTCCTTTCGTACCTTTCTGTGCTTGGAGTTCTCTGATTTTGTTCTTTTTCCTGTTCTTGTTTTTTGAAACTCAAAGAATTGAATTAGAGCCACCCGGGTGCCTACAGGTTCAGAACTACCCACTGGATCCTACTGGGCTCACAACTGGTGGACAACTGAATGAAATGACTTCCCCTCTCCCAGGTTTGTTAACCTTTTATGTCATATATCTTGGGATAGTCCACATCAAAATTAAGTTTCCTTTGCATAAAATTAAATCTCGAGAGGCTGCTTCTCTCTAAAGCTGGTCGGAATGTGTTGACTAGCTGTCATACGAAGCAGGGAAATGTTCTTTTTCTGTCTCTAAGCTGATGCTGCTCTCAAGAAGTAATTCAATTTCAACCATTCCTACATCTGTAGCCATTCGCTTACTTCGACTCTCTTACAGGTGAATCATGAAACTGGCTGAACTCACAGACCCTGGTCAGATGGTCCTGACTACATCCGTGATCTAAACCTTGTCAGCTGTGGCCTTCTGATAATGGCATGATAGTGCCTCCATTTCTTCTGAAAATGAAGGTTATAAAATAAAACAATACCTCAGGAGTTGGTTGCGAATAATAAAAGAGTTGAGGTATGTGAGGCCCTTGGAACTCTGCCCAAGGCAGACTAAGCAGCACTTACTGCTATTATTCCTCTCTTCTGGGGGCAATTTTAGCAATTTACATTCTCTTAGAAAATGTATTTCATCAAATTAAATTGCACAATATGAGCAGAGTTGTCTCATTTGCATTTTAAATTCCCTTCATGTCTTTGTTGTTTCCCATTAACATTTTTTATGTTTTATTTAGTGGCATTCTACTTCCTTCTCTTTAACAATTTAAATTTTTTTATGATCTATTTTCGCCCCCAAAAAATTTCACATGAGAAATGATTGTTATTTTTAATAATTTTTCATTTCCAATTTATTATTGTCTCTTCGTTTTTATCTATTTTTTTGTTTTTTCTTTTTTAGATTTGCTATGACTTTTCTAAATACTTGTGTTAGACATTTATTTTATTGTTTGTTTTTTAATCATTTAGCACAGATTTCATTTTCACTAAATTTTCATTATCTTTACAAAAGCTTTTTAGTCTCTTGGTTTTGTTTCTTCACAGTTTGAATCTTCTTCTAATATATATGGTTTGATTCTCCAATTGTCTTAATGTACCTTAACTTTTATTGATTTTTAATAAATATGCATGTTGTTAATTCTCAGGGCTTCAGGAGGGTTTGCTTCTGAATAGTCTGTATTTGTAACAACACATGTGTTACAAAAAAAGACAATAAAATGTATTTTTATTATTCTCTACTCTCTGCTCTTCTGGTTCACACATTTCTACCTTGTGACATGCATGATGTCATTTATCTTGGTTTCTGTCCCACTGTCAAACTGATTCATAGCTCACTACAAAACCTTCTCCTAACAAACTAAAGCACCTAGCAATGGGGAAAAGACGTGGGAACAGGCCATTCTGTAACTAGGTAAGGCCTGAAGTAGAGGGATTGGGAAACCAACCAAGCCACCAAGCCTCCAACCTACAGTTTGTCACGGCTGCAGAATGGGCTGGGACAGGAGCCCAGCATAATCAGCATCAGAGAAACCAGAGATACTTTCATCCGGAAATCGATGGCAATAAGCGCAGAATCCCACAGCCAAATATTAGGCGGAACTCTCCTGAGGAGGAGAGAGAGAAAGGATTGGGGAACCAGATGGCTCAAGAATGCCACAAGAACAGCACTCGCAGAATCAGCTAGCCAGGAATCAAGTGGACTCACAGAGATCAGGGAGCCTATATGGGTCTGACCTACATCCTCAGCATACATATTGCCGTGTAGCTCGGTGTTCTCGTGGGACTCCTAACAGTAGGAGTGAGGGCTGTTTCTGACTCCTTGGCTTGCCTTTGGAACCTTTTCCTCCTCTGGTTGGCTCGGCTAGTCTTGACGTGAGAAAATGTGCCTAGTCTTATTGTAGCTTGTTATGCTGTATTTTGACAATGTCCTTGAAAGGTCTGTTCTTTTCTAAGGAGAGTTAAAGGGGGTTGCAGCCACAAGAAAGGGGAAGAGGTGTGTGTGTGTGTGTGTGTGTGTGTGTGTGTGTGTGTGTGTGTGTGTGTGTGTGGAGGAGGAGGAGGATGGACTGCAGTTGGGATGTCATACGAAAGGGTAATAAATAAAAAGAAAAAATTCCTATATATCTATTTCCGAACTATCTGGGCTTGATCATTAAGTATGCCTCTTGTAGGCTTTTTTAGATTTTGTTTGCTTGATTCATTATGGTTGAAAATACCACATTAAAGACACTCATTAATGTTTCACTCCTGGCTTTCTAGTAGCTTGTGTCTAGTGAATATGAATGCCATGTTGTTTGGTCCCTTGACATTTACATACTGTCCAGTTTTAGCCCATCTCATCTGTTTTTTAAACTGGTTTTATTTTATGCTGAAGTTAAAATAGTGACTTTGTGTGTTTTCTCACTAAAAATGTGTCTATTATTTTCATTTTAGCTTTTCTAAATTACTTTAAAATGAATTTCACAAAATAATAAGTATGTTGGTTTTGCTTTTTAAGATTTCTTTTATTTTTATTTATATGGATGTAGGGGTGGCGGTGTATGCCATGTGAGTGCAGTTCCCACATAGGCCAGAAGAGGGCACTGGATCTGCGGAAGCTGTAGTTCAGGTGGTTGCACATGGCCTCTGGGTCTTCTGAAAGCAGAACCTGTTCTTAACTGCTCAGATATCTCTCCAGCCCCTGGTTTTGCTTTGTAACTGAAACAGCTTTCGCTTTATGAGTCCATTTAACCCATTTACGTTCTTCAATAGATTACCTTTGTGCTATTTCTGTATCATGCACTCTGGTTACTTAAATCTCAGTGCTTTTAGTGATGTGTGGGCAGCATTATTTATTTGATTTCATTTTCGATGTAGGTATTGTAAATAGACATACAAATAATTCTACATTATATATATTATAAGATACAAATATATAATAATTGTATGATCAACAGTAGAGCTGGTATTGTTTGTATACTTTAACTTACTTTTTCTCTATTAACCATGGACTGGGGAACATATTTCCCAGAAATGTTACTTATTACTTGATTGCCCAGTTTAGAAAACATGGGTTTCCATATATGTACAGGCAACAAAACTAGATAAGATGGATGAAGCTAAAAAGTGCATACTGAAAGGGACCAGATATAGATCTCTCCTGAGAGACACATCCAGAGCACATCCAATACAGAGGTCAATGCCAGCAGTAAACCACTGAACTGAGAACAGTACCCCCTTTGGGGGAATTAGAGGAAGGATTGAAATAGCTGAAAGGGCTTGCAACCCCATAAGAACAACAATGCCAAACAACCAGAGTTTCCAGGGACTAAACCACTACCGAAAGAGTACACATGGACTGACCCAGGGCTCCAACTGCATATGTAGCAGAGGATGGCCTTGTTAGGGCACCAGTGGAAGGGGAAGTCCTTGGTCCTGCCAAGGTCGAACCCCCAGTGCAGGGGGATGTCGGGGGATGGGGTGGTAAGGGGGGTGGATTGGGGGGAAACCCATATGAGGAAGGGGGAGGGGATGGGGGCTTATGGACAGGAAACCGGGAAAGGGAATAACATTTGAAATGTAAATGAAGAAATATATCTAATTTTAAAAAAGAAAAAGAAAACATGGGTTTCTTCAACAGAAACAATTAAACAGTGCACTTTTCTGCCTTTTCCGATTCATATTTTCATTCTGTCATTTCTTCCTTTCGATATCTACCTTGTTCTCTCATCTCATACCTCTCTCTCTCATTTGTTCTGGTTTCTGTCCCACTGCCAAATCTATTCCTTTGCTCACTACAAAGCCTCCCCCTGCTTCTCCCTGGAGAAGTTTTTGTTAAATCTTGTTTTCTCCAATAGTTCCGCAGGATGACATTCTTGTGTTCTTATCTGCCTTGAAGTCTTGTTTTCTTGCCTTCTTGTTATTTGGATCCGGCATGGCTGGGTATATATACATCCAGGATGTCTGGAAGGTCTTGAGCATCATCACATTCCTCATGGCACTCCTAATGCAGACCTTCTTGTTTCTTTGTTGCTCATTTGATGATGATGTATATAGAACGAGATGATGATGATGTATGTAGAACGAGAGTCTTGTGAAAGCTAGAGTGCTTTGTCACTGGGTCATCTCCCAGCCTGAGAGATACTCTTTGTGCTTCCTCTTTTTGGCCTACAAATGTAGGAAACGTACTTTAAAGATGTCCTTCTTGTCTCTCCATTCTTGTTTCGTGTGTTGGTTGGTAAGTTGACCACTTGTTTGATGTAACTTAAAGCATAGGAAAAGCAGTTAGCCATATTAAAACAGGAACCCTGGCTATCTTGCTGTGTTACCATCCGCTCTATTACCAGATCTGTGTGTGTTATCTTTGGAATCTTGTTCACAGTGGTCCACACTTTTCCTCGGTTGATCTTCCATGAGAACACAGCCCCTCTTGGTTGAAGGTAGCTTCTTTACGAAGGCTTGCGTGGTTTTGTCCGTATTTTTCTTCTTTCAGAAGTCTTTCCTTCTTTTCCTTCCTGTTCTAGTTCTGTTTGCTGCTACAGAGTACAAAGAACACAGTACAGATATTTCTCCAGGCTGTCTCAAGTGTAATTGTAGAGTACTAGTCAGAGCTTCTCTCTATGCTAGCTTTGTTTTTTCCTGTTTTCCCAGTTTCTGTGGGACCTAATAATATTTTTTGTGAGTTCTCATAGTAATTTTTCTCTATTCTTATAGTAATTTTGTGTGGGGCTTACAGATAGAGCATGGAATATCCAATGGCTTTAGTATGAAAAATATTAGTAAAGAGGAGAATGCCAGTTGGTGAAGTAATTTATGAGTAGCAAATTTTGTTCTGTCACTTCTCCAAATTTCATGCCCATGTGTGGGCAGAGTACAGGGAACCTCAGGTTTGGGCGCTTATTCAGGAACCGTGGAGCCCTGGCTAGAGTTGGCCATCTGTGCATCATGCTCTATGGCTCTTTTCTACAGTCCTTTCTACTCCCACATAAGTGGAAAACATGAATGGGGAATGGTGAGAATGCGCCATGCATTAAAGGGTACAACCCAAAGCAGCTTCATCCTAGACTCCAGGGAGCATTTTCATGTTTGTACTTAGTTCTATTTAATATCACTTTCCCCTTTGCCTTTTCTCTCACTCCCTCCCAAATCTGCACCCAATCCCAATTCCTCCCATAGTCCTCCATTCTCAAATCGATAGCCTCTTCCTCCCCAACTATTTTTACATATACATAGGGTAGGGTGGAGAGGTATGTGAACAACAATATATAAATACAACCTGCTGGGTCTGGTTTTGTTATCCACGAGTATATGATTTTAGGGCCGACATTTTGGGTTGGACAACCACTGAGGATCTATCCCTGGGAGATGCTGCTAACTCTTCCTCTCTGAGCCGTCATCAGTGACCATAGTTCCTTGTCTACTTTGCCACATTAGCACGCTGTTGATATTGTCATTGTTCCTGTCTTGTTTGTGCAGAAATCTCCAAGAGATTGTTCCACAGCAGAGTTCTTGGTATTCCAGTTTTTACAATCTCTCCACCCCCTCTTCCATGATGTTCCCTGAACTGTAGGGTTTGTGGAAAGCCTGGGAGAATGGAAATTGACCCACATTTGCACTCTAGCTCAGATGGTGAGCTGTGATTCTGTGAGATGTAAAAATATTGAAGGTAGAAAGGAAGAGAGAAAACTTTGAATGGGATAACATCTTTATCACCACCCCTGTTGGAACCAAATGAAATCTTAAGTAGGGATCATTGGTTTTTTACTAGCCAGCCTGCCGTCTGAATTAGGTAAAAATTATATACTGCTCACCATGTTAAATAGGATGCATTACAAAATATGAATATATAGTATCAGCATATTTATAGTACATAATATTCTTCTTAAATTACAATTTGAATTTAATTATTCTTCGGTGTCTTGTACCTTTCCTGCCTGCCAATGTTAAGTTACACTGGAGAGAAAACAAAGGTTAAACTAAAGGCAAATGTACAATTGCTAAACAAATAAATAAGCACAAATATGTACAAAGAAATATATACATTTACACACACACACATACACACACACAGTCTTGTTTGTTATTGTATTGAATGGCACATACTTTGTCTTTGTCAACTATCTGTTCAAAATTGATTGAATTTATCAGTATTAACTCCCTCAAAGGCTTTTAAAAACCTTTGCCATGCTTTTCAAATAATATTTATTCTTTTATAATCACTGTGAGACCTGGCCTATTTCTGATTATATCTCCTATCTCACTCCACTGCAGCATATGTCTCTACTGTAGTGCGTGTTCATACTTTATTATAGGAGGAGAGAGAGAGAGAGAGAGAGAGAGAGAGAGAGAGAGAGAGAGAGAGCACATGAGTGGGATCAAGACTGGATTAGACTGCATTTCCTCAGCTATGATTTTGTCCTTATCCTCCATCACTATCATCTAAGTTTAATCATATAAATTACTTTAATTTATTTATTTTGCTTACATCCATTTTTCTTACCCCTTCTTACATTCTTATGCAGTCCTCAACAGGCACAGAGTGTGTGTCTATAAAGCATGTCCCTGAAATTTGAGGTTACTCAAGTTCCTTTTCTTTGGATCTCTTTGGGTGTTTTCAGAGGTATCCTTCAAGAGTTCGGAACACTTGTCATCAGGTGTGTGCTATAAACATCTTCCTCTATTCTGCCTTCTCGCTTTTTCTAGTAACATTTTTTTCATGGTGAAGGATTTTGAATTTCAAGAATTCTATTGAGTTTTGTAAGTGTTACTATGACTTGATAAATCCCCTTCTCATTTCTTTTCTAATGTCACAGGGATGGAGCTAATGTCTGCATCTTTTTTTCATTTTATATTTAAAGCTTTAAGCTCCTGAAAGGTAATTTGTGTATATAATATATGATTGAAATCCAAAATCAATATTTTGACATTTCCAACCCATTTGCACAGCATTTCCATTAAGCTTTTTCTCTACAACTCTATCTCTCATATCTGTTCTGTTTTGTCTGCCTAAATATGTCTTTCCTACATTTGGGTCTTTTTGCCCTATTATTGTGGATAGTTTATGTAACATTGCAATATAAGATTTCCTAAAGAATTTCTTAAAGTCATGTGACCCAAATGTTTACCTTGAGAGAAAATTTTAATAGATTCAATTTTATGAATGGTTATGGGCTTTTTTCCAGATTTCCATTTTTAATTAAATATGCGACTTATAGTTTGTCTTCTAAATGTTTTCTTTTGCCTAATTTGCACTCAAGACCCAGAGCAGGAATATTCTTGTGCACTTGAGACCAGAATAATCTACAGTGAGCTATCATTCCCAACCATAAAGTGTGCTGACTCCATACAGCCCAAAAGAACGCTGCTCATGTCTATACACAAAGATGCATAGAAACATATTTCTTTTACCAGATGTGTCTCTGATATTTGAATTTATTTAAAAATATATCTTTAAAAAATGATTTTCTGCCTCCAACAGGTACACTAGAAAGAAAAGGCAAACAACAAGAAAATAGATGTATAGCAGATTGGGTGTTCATTCACTAAAGTTAAACTTCATTAGCGTTTCTATGGCTGAGAGGAAATGCATGACCAAAAACAATTTGGAGAGGACAGGGCTTATCTCAATTTATAGTTTAAAATCCATCATAAAGGGAAGTCAGATAAGGAACTCCAGGGCAGAACCCCATACAGAGGCCATGGAGAAATGATACTTACTGACTGGCTTCTCATGATTTGCTCAATCTGCTTTCTTATATACTCCAGGATCACCTAACAGGGGATGGCACCACCAACAGTGGGCAGTGCCTCCCACATCAATCATCAATCAAGACAGTGTCCAACAGAGTTGCCTACAGGCCAGTACTACACAGAAACTTCCTCAGCTGCTAGCCCCTCTTTCCAGATACATCTAGGTTTGCGTCAACTCAGCAAAACCAAGCAGCACAACTATTTATTTAAAAAAAAATCAATGTTAAGTTTTTATGTCTGAATTTTCTTTTTTAAAAAACTTGCAGTTTGTTCTTTTTTTTTTCAAAATCATCTGTATTTGAGCTTGAAGTGTCTTGATTTTCATTGCACCAAATGTGTTGCATTCCATGACACCCTGCTAACAACTCGTACAGTCTTAGAAGATATTTTATGTATGGTGTGTGCATAATGTCTGCATACATAATATGCAGGGCTATGAGTGGTTGCATGGGTATGAGGAGGCCAAGGGAGGCTATGTCTTCTGCATCATCTTCCCAACCTCATTCCCTTGACACAGGTTCTCTCCCTGGACCTGGAGTTAAACTGGCGAACAAGAAGCTCTGGAGATCCTGCCATTTCTGCTCCTACCCCGGACAGTGCTAGGGTTACAGGTGCATGTAATCATCTTTGGCTTTTTCACATACGTACTGGGGATTTGAACTCAGCTCACATTTGTGTGGCAAGCAGTCTGAGATGTTTCTCCAGCTCCTTGCTCAGTGGAGGAGGCAAAAAGCTTTACCAATTGTACAGGCACACAAGACGAAGCTCCATAGTGCTCTTATTCAGCAGGGTGGATATTATAAGAACACTACAACATGGCTTCTAACAAACTAGAAAAAAAGAAATGTTTCATGTCATAAAGAAGTGGCAATTTATAAGGGAAATGGGTAGAGTGAACCTGGCTTAGTTGTCGCCTAGTATAGTCATGCATCAAAGTAAACTTGGGTACCCTGTTAATTTGTATTGTCTTTATGGTTGTATATTTCAATGATATCATTTAATAAATCAACCCTCTGAGTTTATTTTGTCTTGGTTATGGTGTTGTTGTTGCTGTTGCTGTTCTTGTTGAATAAAGCTGTCTGATTTCCTTCTTTCCTAACACTTTTGTAATATCTCGGCTGTATGTAATATACAGAAGTCAACTTTTCTGTCAGTGGTCAGGATTTACTACCAACTGACGTGGACGAAATATGTATTTGTTATTTGTGCCTTTGCTTTTTGGATTATTCACATATTTATTTCCTGGATCTGTAACCAAATCCCTCACTGTTCTATAATGATTCTCTCCGTGTTTGGATTCTAAACTTAGAGATTACTTTTGCATTTCTGACTTCCATGGTCCTGAGTCTCATGGTAATGAATTCCCAGGATTTATCCAGAGTCTCTTCACTGGGACACTGTGCTTTCTAGATTCTGAAGAATCTTTCTAGTGTGGTATTTGTATTTCCTTAAAAGATAGGTTGGTTCTCATAGACCTTTCAATCTGCTTACAAAATTAATTCTGTTCTACTCAATGCCTGCCTACCCTGTCAGTTATCCTCCGAGGTGTTGATCTCTTCCATGATGTGCACCACCATCACTCCTTTGTCCCAGCATAGCTAATGTGGCCATAGCAGCACTAAGAAGCAAGCTTCTCGCTGAACCAACCTTCACATCCTCTCCAGACTGTAAGCTCTACCCCTTCAGTACAGGAGAGCGGTTGGTCTATCTCACCTGCTTCTTCCTTTCTCAATGGTCAAAGTGGGAGGGGCAATATGCATTCCACCTAGAAAATTTGACTCTCAACTGCTTTCCAGAAATCATTTCAGAATTTCAAATAAACAATCTGCAGGTCCACAGGCCCCTCTGCCAAAACCCCCAATACAAAACTATGTGAGTTCCATGGTACTACGTTCTTTAAAATTCTTTTTTCAGTCATTACTTTTAGATGATAATTGGTCATAGGACATCTGGAGATCTGGGCTACTCAAACTTCTAAAACTACCATTGTTTTCAAGAAGCAAGTTACTTGCTATTGGATTTTTGTTTGCTTTTTTCCCCCCTCTAAAACGTTTCCCATGAATGTCAGGGTTAGAAAGATGCTGTTGACTCAATTCCTCTCGATTTCTCCAAATTCCCTAGTTCAAGGTCACTACACTAGCTAAAACTGCAACTTACAAACTGTGACCCTTATCATTGTTTGGGAAGAAAGTTGTTCTTGTCAGTTATTCACTGGGAGACCTTTATTGCCCATTGCAGACAGAACAAAATTAAAACCCAATCCCCAAGTCCTCCACACATATGTGGAAAAAAAAAAGGCATACTTCCATTATGACCAACATTGCCATGACTTATCTTCACAATTACTTATCTGGACAGCTTTCTTTCCATTCTCCAGACTGACCTTGAAACACCTAACATTGCTCTCTCTGAACAGTAAAAAATTCCTGTGAATTTTGTATATTGCCTGAACCCTTCATAAGTGTCTATCTAGCACCAATGGACCGGAAATAAAAACTCCAAATTATATTAGTACTGTAAGTAAGCTAGTGGGGAGCCTAGAGACACTTGGGTTTTGTGGGCAAAACATAGAACTCATTGTCGTAGCTATCCTGGCAGTATCCTCAGTTATACCTGGCCGTAGCAATTTCTTAAGTCCCTCGCTTTGATCTGAGTTTAAATTTTAGCCTCTCGGCGCTCAGCAGCCCCATTTCCAAAGGTTCAATACTTGGATTAGATAGTGTCTCTAGAGGCAAAGAGCTGGGAAATTCTGGTGTTATCTCTGCTCCTTCTAAAGCTCATTCTCATTCCACATGATGAAATATCTGCTCCCTAGGGGAGCTAAGTAAGCTAACTAGTGTGCTCAAATTGCCTGTCCATTATCACTCTGGAATGCTTCTGTTGCTTATTCCATTAGACAAGTCAGTGACTCAAAGCCAGCTGTTTTTTTATCCACAAGAGAAACTCTTACATTTGATCTAAAATTACAAATATATGAGAGAGCAGAAAATGACATTCTGAAATTGGCCAAATGGTTTAACATCCGAACATTCACTGCATTTCTGAGCCACTATCAAGAATTTATCTTTTATAAATACATTCTCTATATCAGTATGTTTCATGATACATCAGAAGTTGCTGCTCCAACCAATGAGACTATCTTGATATAGCTATGGTTTTATATAAGATATTAAAATGTAATTTCTCTTTTCATAGTGGAGAAAGGCAAGTTGCAGGTGCCTCTATTCACCCAAGGCCCTATCACTGGCCATCCCTGCACACACCCTTTATACTTAATAGTTCTATTCATTTCATAAAAAGATAATAAACAGTCTGGTTCTTGAGCTTCAGCTGTCTTTGTAAACTTACTACTCTCATGACTGAATGCTTTATCTACTGAAATACAGTGATTCTACAGAGGCTCATGGGGCATATGGATAGAGATGGATGATATCTTAGTTACTGTTCTATTGCTGGGGCAAGACAACATGACCAGAGTGACTTATAGAAGAAGCATTTAATTGAGGTTTGGTTACAGTTTCAGAGAGTTAGTTTATGATCATCATGGCTGGGAGGATGGTAGCAGGCAGGCAGGTTTGGTCCTATAGAAGTAGCTAAGAAGCAAATCTTTATCTTCAAGCAGGAAACAAAGAGATATTAGGCCCTAGCCTAGTGTGAAACCTCAAAGTCCACCCCCAGTGGCATGCCTTTCCCAATAAGCCTCTATCTCTCAATTCTTCTGAAATAATTCCACTGAGAACCAAAGTTCAAACATATGAGCCCATGGGAACTAGACTCATTCAAACCACCATGGATGGATGGATGGATGGATGGATGGATGGATGGATGGATGGGCGGGCAGACAGACAGACACATAGATAGAGTTTATTATTTGAATCTGAAATGCTCCAAGAGACTCGTATTTTAATAACTTGGTGCCAGTTATCATATTAAAGGTTACAGTTAGTATCTCAAAGGCTATGTATGGAGCCTTTAGGATTTAACTTTGGCTGACAGAAGTAAGAGTCAGGAGTCATAAGGTCATATCTCTTAATTCCAGCCTGTACCCTGAGCTTCCTGGAGCCTTTATGATAATCTTCTACTAATGCACATTCCATGCATTAATGGAATGCCCTGAAGAACTGCAGTCACCCCTCTTTAAATCTGTAAGCAAAATTAAACCTGTATAAGAGTTTAAGATGTAAGCTAAAGAAGTCTTACAGTAACATAAGCAGAACTGAAATGGAAACTTAAGGGTTCTTTGGAAAGTCAGTTGGATGGTGTTTTGCTGGGGCAAATACATGAAGGAACATTTACCTGAGGTGGACACGGGTGAAAGACTAAGGTAGGCTTGTGAAGGAACATTTCACTGAAGCAGACACACTGAAAGAATGTTCTGCTAAAACAAGCATGTGAAAGGACACAGGATGAAAGATTCATTTCTAACAATACACATGTATTGGTCTGCCTTACATTGCATAGTTGAGCTAAAATTCTTGGGACCCCATAGAGAAAAATGAACGAAAAGGCTTCTGGTTGTGTGACACAGTGTCGGGCTTGGGACGACCAGTAGAGAGATGTCAACTAAGACAGATGCACATGCTGAGGCAAGACATGTGCTGAGGGAAAACACACGGAGGACACTTGATGTTTGGAGAGCATAAATGGATCAATGGACTCTGAGGCTGAGCTCGGTTCGCAGAGCTTGTGGGTCTTGCATCTTCACTGATCTTCGCTTTCCTGAGACAGGCACAACCGCGAATTTCTCCTAGTGCCGTTTCTGCTGACTCGAGCCAATGTTGAGGCCTGGCTGTCTCTGCTAGGTCATGCCACCACTGCTGATTCATGTTTCCTATCCTGACTCTATCTGTGAAATGTTTGTGAGTGGATGGAGCTGCTGCTGCTAACCTGTGAACTGAACTGCTGGTTTCCAGACAGCACAGTTGGGAGAGTTGCTCCAAAGAACCTTTCTAAACAGGTCCACTTCCCTGTATTCTTCCCTTCCCACTACCTCTGGAGAGAGGTAAGTTATCAGGAAGGTCTTTAAAGCATCATTAAACATAGATTTTGAAAAAATTATAGTTACAAATAACTTAATGGGTTATTATAGTGACAGTTTAGAGACCAAAGTTCTCACAGAATCTAGATGATAAACGCTATGTTCATAAAATTTCAGATAGAAAAAAAAAACGTTTATCAGAAATTGGGTCATTCATACTACATTCTGGCAGAGAATCTGACTACAGAGTCATGACCTGAAAATGTGGGTGAGGCTAAATATAAAAGTAATGGAGTGTTTATTTAGCAGAGAAAATGCCAAGACAGTATTCATTTGATTGTACAATGGTTATTGCTGGCTGAGAACTAGGAGAGAAGAAAAAAGAATGGAATATTTTGGGAAAATATGCTATTGTCCATATTTAAGGTGAAATATATATATATTTTTCCCAGTCATTGGCAAAATTGTATCCTCTACTTTGAACCTCATTTCCAAAGTTCTCATGATTACAGTCTTTACAGTTGGGTGAGCAAGGAGCAAAATCTTGTTAGTTTTACTTGAAGTGGATATAACATTAAAGATATTAGCAGCATTTAAAAAACAGGCACTTTTTGTTGAAACAATGGGGAATAACTTTGAGAGTGTCCTAACATCAAAGGTCACAAGGTATATAAAAGTACAATTTCATGTTAAAGCCATTAGTTTAAAAGGAAAGTACCTGTGGTAGTTTGAATATGCTTGGCCCATGGAGTGGCACTAGTAGAAGATATAGCCTTGTTGGAGTAGGTTTGGGCTTGTTGGAGAAGCATGTCACTATAGGGGTGGGCTTGGAGACCCCTCTTAGCTTCCTGGAAACAGTCTGCTCCTGGCTCCCTTTGGAAGAAGATGTAGAACTCTCAGCTCCTCCAGCACCATGTCTGCTGGGTACTGCCATGCTTCCTGACTTAATGATAATTAACTAAATCTCAGAACCTGTACGTCAGCCCCAATTAAATGTCGTCCTTCATAAGAGTTGCCTTGGTCATGGTGTCTGTTCACAGCAATGGGAACCATAACTAAGGCAGTGCCTTTAGGAAGCCCTACTGCAAGAGTCAAATATTGAAGTGTTTTTCAGGAATCAGACATCATGAACCAAAAGGCAGTACAGCTGTGACAAAATGCGGCCTATTTCCCCAATTAACTGAAGGCAGCACTGCCCATATGTGCTAGGTGTTCAGCTATACTGGATGCAAGAGTTACAAGATCACAGTAGCTTGCACCAAAAATCCAAAGAAATGTGTCTGAGGACAGGAAGTGTGTAGAAGGATTGAATTCCTTATAAAGATCCCCTGTGTAGGTTATGTTTGAAGCTTCTAAAGCCAAGTCTAAATGGCCATAAAGTCCCCAGGATGTCGGAGATGCCAGGGATGTGGAATGTCTGCCAAGGAAGCCTGCAGGCACAATGCAAAGTTGGATCAAGAGAGATTTGTGCTTACAGGACACAGGCTATGGGAATGGGATTACCCAAGGCCATTGGAACTCGCATATATCACCATATGCTCAAGATGCTAGACTCAGAGCTATCTGGTCTTGGTTAGGGTCAGTGGTCCCTTGCTCGTTCTCTCTCTCTCTCTCTCTCTCTCTCTCTCTCTCTCTCTCTCTCTCTCTCTCTCCATATATATATATATATATATATATATATATATTTTTTTCTCTGTAATAATGTTTTGTAAATGTTTCCTTTGTGTCATTGTACATTGCAAGCTTGCTCTTTTATTTTACAGGGCCTCACAGCTAAGAGATAGTCTTGAGTCGCAGAAGAGATTTTGACTCTGAACTTTTAAACAATATTTGAAACTATTCAAGCTGTGTAATCTTAAAGCTGAAGTTAACACATTTTGCATTATTAGAACTATAAGAAAGCTATTATCTTTCAAAGGCATAAAAACAGTTATTCTTTGAATCTGAAATGCCCCCCAAAAAACCTCATGTTTTGATCACTAGGTCCTTTATAGCACTGTTTTGAATTCTGTGGGACATGCAGGGAGTTGTAGAACACTGGGGATAGACCTTTGAAGGCTGTACCTGTACCTCCTTCTAACATATTCTCTGATTACTAGTTTTCCAAAATGTAAGGAGCCTCTACCACACATACCTGCCACCATGTTTTCCAAGACCCTCTGAAACTCTGAACGAAATAAAGCCTTCTTCCTCCAAATTGTTTCTGTCACATAGTTTAGTAACACAACACAAAAATAATACACTAGGTAGATAGATGGATAGATAGATGATAAATAGGTAGGTAGGTAGGTAGATAGATAGATAGATAGATAGATAGATAGATAGATAGATAGATAGATATGATAGATGATAGATAGATAGATAGATAGATAGATAGATAGATAGATAGATAGATAGATAGATAGATAGATAGATAGATCATAGATAGATCATAGATAGATAGATAGATAGATAGATCATAGATAGATCATAGATAGATAGATAGATAGATAGATAGATAGATAGATAGATAGATAGATAGATAGATTCAGACAGATGGACAGACAGACAGATGTTAAGTATTTTAATATTGTTTCCTAGGTATTAGGGTGATAACGTGTTAGGAGTTTCTGGATACCACTTTAAACCTTCATGGTATGAAGGCCTTTCTGCATTTCTGTTTTATTCATTTATAAATAAGGAAGAAACTAGAAAAAAAGTCGCCCTTTTCATTGTGACAGATGAAACATGTTAGCAAGAATGTAGGGGAAGCAAAGCAGAGTGTTGATAAGGTAATAATTTAAATTCCCCCCGAAGACTGGATGCTACCCTGACAGCGCTGAACAGCTGAACAGCTCAGACAGCTTCACAGGTACAGCCAGTGTCATTTTCCTGTTTCAGCATAGAATTACTTTCTCTGCAATAACTCTGCTATATGTCACAACTAAAGCTTTCACAGTGGCAGGCAAAGGTACTTTGGTAGCCTCCCTCCACAGAGTCTGATAAGGTGTCCTGGACAATATCTCAGTCAATACCCCACTATTCTACATCTGTGCCCGTGGATATTAGGTGGGAAGTACGCGGCATAGCTTACCTCCATAATTTCTACAGCAATGGTAATTCTGAACAACTTGATGATTACAGTAGTCCATTTTCCACTGCTATCACAGAATATCTGAATCCAAGTACTCTATATAGCAAATAATACATAGTTTCGGAGGTCTATGTAACATGATGATAATGACTGATGGGCTCTTTTCCTTGGCTGTGTCAATCATGTCAGAAGGCATGTACAAGCACCTGGAAGAAGGGGACATTGGGTATTAGACAGGAAGAGAGAGTGTGGAAAGCAAGTCTTAGCTTCTTATAACAAACTTCTGAGCAGCCTAACTAGCTCCCCATGAGAACTATTTTCATTCTCTCCAGGGCATTATCCCTAAACATCCCATCATCTCCAACTAAGTCTTATTAAACACGCCCAGTCCGTACTGGGCACTGTGTGCAGTATGCACTCAAGCCACACCTAAACCATAGCAATAACTTTTGAATAACACAAAGGAAGACTGAAATGTCTGAACAGAGGGCTGGGGTTTCTGCATCCCTCCTGTGTAATGGCGAGCAGCTGCAGCGGTCAGTTCTCCACTTACATTCTGGATGCGAGCTTGACTGTCTATTCAGAGGATCACTTCTGACATTACCTAGGGCCACTCACCCATCCCGTGTTTCTGCTCTTCAGCCTCATCCCATCAGCAGGCGGGAGATAACCTTGCAACCCCAATCTAAATACAGTTCTCTTAAGTAGCAAAAGGAGATACAATGGCTTTTAACTTTGTCGATTTTGTTTTTATCACCCACTATCTACCAGTTTTATATCTACCAGTCCACTGAAACGAACTTGTTTGTTAATGATATTCCCATTGTCGTGCCCCCTTCTTGTGTGACCTGTCATTTCAAAAGCATTGATTTGTCAGTTCATGCTTTCTTTGTTCAAATGGAGAATTTCTCCACCCTTCTACATTGGTCATTTCTTCTCAGACTCCTATTTTTACCCTCAGCGCCTCTTCCTTACTTTTCAACATTGGCATTCTCCAAGGCACTACCTCGGGCCATAGTTATTCTCTACCTATTCTTCATGTCTAGCTGATCACATCTGATGTCATATTAATATCCCTCACGCATTAGTGACTCCAAGAGTCACACTTTAACTACCTCCTGGCATGTATCCAATATCTGTAACAATTACATAAATAGTAATAGCCTAACAAACTTATAAATATCTTAATATAATATATATATAATATATAGAAACTGATAGCCACACTGTTTATCTTCCTCAGTGTGATTTTCCTTAATTTTTCACAAATCTAAATGGCATTATTGTTACCTCAGATACTGAGGCCAATAAATGTAGGTTGACTCTTGATTCTCCTCTTCTCAGAGCCTGCTTATCTGTTTACATAGCATCAACTTCTCATTTCCTAACTTGTCAACTCAGACCCTACAGCATCTATCACACAAGCAACTGAGTAAGCTTCTGGCTGATTTTTCTGCTTCTTTCTGCATCCATATTTCAATCTTCTATTCCTAGGTAACAAAACTTGAAAACATGTGTCTGTGCATGCATGTGTGAGTGCACATGTGTGTCTCTATATGTATGTACGCATGCATATGTGCTTATGCGCATGTGTGTGTATGTATCTATGTGTTGACTGAGCTCAGCTCCCAATTAGTCAGATGATATACTTATAGCTTCAACACACTTGCAGTAGTTAGGCAGTCCGACAATGTCTGGGGACGCTGAGAAGGCTAGACTTCTCTTTCTAGCTCTCTTAAGTGGAATAACAATGTTGTTTTTAATAATTTTAATAATTTAATAATTTTGTTTTTATCACCCACTCTCTCTTTTATATCTACAGTCCACTGAAATGACCTTTTTATTATGATATTCACATTGTCATGCCCTCTTCTTGTGTGATCTGGCATTTCGAAAGCATTGATTTGTCAATTCATGCTTCCTTTTTCAAATCCAAAAATCAGTGGATTAAAGGAATAGGAAATAGTTTGGGAAACAAACTCATGGAAGGCAGACATCAAAAGAGTACAGGATAACTTCAGTAAATTATTTTTAATGAAAAGAAAGTAGGTCTGCATTGATGGAGTAGGGGACAGAGTTCATAGGGCAGTATGACGCTACATACGCTACCAACTAGCTGGAACGTGCTTATCTCTCAATGGATTCGAGAACAAAGGGCAGTGGCTGTCACCCTTTGCCCCATTTCATTCAGTCAGGGACACTAGCCAAGTGGGTGTTGTCATCCACACTCAGGGTATGTCCCCTCTCCTCACTTAATCCCCTCTGGAAGCACCCTCATGAGTATACCTACAGACACATCTCCTAGGAGTCTCAGTCCCGTCAAAGCGACAATCAAACTTATCCATCAAAAATCCACCCTTGTCACATTGGCACCTACATCACACTGTGACATTCTACCTTTGAACTCTAAGGCCTGGTCTTCATTTCACAATCCACACTGCATTTAGTCCATCATTAGAACTCGCCAATTGGAATTCCTTTTCAGTGTTATTGTATATTGGAAATGTCTAAACTGGACTTCAGGCAATGGCCTTGTAGAACTCTAACTTTTCTGGGGAACTACTTGCATGTTTAGATCACGGAATATTTACAGTCTGAAGTAGGGTTCAGGAGATGTAAATTTACATAAAATTAGAACTACAAGATAAAGCGCCATTGTCCTTCAAGGCCTGAGAGATTCCCGGTAGAGTTTCCATCACCTTACACAGACCCATTTTCTACAAACACCCACCATGTCGACAGACCATTGCATTCACAGGCAAATTAGGAATCACTTCTTTTCTCTCCAGATTAAAAAGCAAATATCTGAGCCACGGTGAGTTAATGCCAACGGAGTAAGAGCCATTGCAGCCAACGTAAAACCAGATCTTCTAATTACTCTGTCGGTGCTCTTGCTGCTCCTTAGAGAAGAACAGGAAAGAGAAATAACCCTGGGGTATCTGACTATTGAACAAACAATAAATAAGATGCATGGTTTTATATCTGAAGTTGGCTGTCTTATCCTCTCAACTGAGCTTTTAGGGAAAAAAATTATATTGCCAGCTATTCATGGGCATGGGAGTTTTGTTGGTCTCGTTTGGTTTGTGACATGCTATAGTGATAAAGCTGAGGTTTGGCTAAAAGTGGTCATTTCCCTGCCTCTGCTTCTGGAAAGGTTGAATTTAAGATGAGCATCAGGATGCCTGGCTTTATCCACTGCAATGTAAACTAATATGAATTGTGGTTCGCTCTGACGCGGTATTTAGTTATTTGCCACATGCACCTTGTTTTCCTTCATCTGTCCTTTTATTACTTCTTTCGGTGGAATATCTCTCAGGGTTTGTAGAAATAATTTTCTTTGCTTCTTCTTCTTTTGACAGCTATTTGCTTGTTTTGCCAGACAGGATTTGTGTGTGTGTGTGTGTGTGTGTGTGTGTGTGTGTGTGTGTGTGTGTGTGTGTGTGTAGCATAGGCTATCCTGGAATTTGCTCTATAGACGAGGCTATCCTCAAACTCAGAGATCTGCCTGCCTCTGCCTCACCAATGCTGGGACTAAAGGTGTGCACCAGCATGCCAGGCTACAAACCTCAGTTTTTTGGTTTTTGTTTTTTTTTTTTAATTTTTTTCTTTATTAACTTGAGTATTTTTATTTACATTTCGATTGTTTTTCCTTTCCCCGTTTCCTGTCCAACATCCCCCTAACCTCTCCCCTTCTATATGGGTGTTCCCTTCCCCATCCTCCCCCCATTACCACCCTCCCCCCAACAATCCCGTTCACTGGGGGTTCAGTCTTGGCAGGACCAAGGGCTTCCCCTTCCACTGGTGCTCTTATTAGGATATTCATTGCTACCTATGAGGATGGAGCCCAGGGTCAGTCCATGTATAGTCTTTAGGTAGTGGCTTAGTCCCTGGAAGCTCTGGTTGGTTGGTATTGTTGTTCATATGGGGTTTCAAGCCCCTTCAAGCTCTTCCAGTCCTTTCTCTGATTCCTTCAATGGGGGTCCCGTTCTCAGTTCAGTGGACAAACCTCAATTTTAAGCAACTCATGTGACTGTTACCACTACTAAAACAGTAAATAGAAAACTTCAACCTAAGAGCAGTTGAAAGAGTAGGAGGAGGAGTACGAATTGTATACATAGAGTTGTGAGAATAAAGAAAAAATTTCACCCACAAATGAAAAAGAAAAAGTACAAGTGATTTTGGGTGCCCAAATCACTATCAGGAAGCCCAGAATACTAATGAATCCAGGAAGAAACTTCACACACATCTTGGCCAAGCACATCCTCCTTCCAATTGTTACTAAAGCAATTGCTGTCTACAAATAAATGAGATAGGCTGTAAGTTTTGTCAGTAGACTTCTGAGCCATTTTTGGTATATCTGAGCCTGATTATTAAATAAACACCCAGGCCTGTGTAAATCTTGTAAATGAACATGCTTACATGTTTAACCCAAAGATCAAAGGGAACAAATCGAATGTTTTCAGCATGAGCTTCTGAAGTGTGCCTCTCCTACAGAATCTGAACATTGAGGTGTGTTGCAATGTATCTAAGTGTGACAGAATATAGGGATACAGCATGCTAATGGATATGTCATTATGGAAGCAGGCTGGTGATTGGAACCATGGACCTGTCTATTTTATGATTGCCAACAAGAAAAGCTATGTCTACTCACAGTTGTAGGGTTCCTATTTCTATAAATGAACCCTGCTGAAATGCCTGTTTATCCATTTTCTAGTAAATACATAACACATCACAAATATATATATATATATATGTATGTATATGATGTGCAGTTCCTTTTCTAGAGAACTCTGCCCTGGATCGTATTTATTTTGCATATCAATCTTTTTTCCTGTCTTGACAATCTATCCTATTCTTAAATACTTGAATCTATCTTATCTATATGCATTTTAATCCAGCGTAGGAAGAACAAGATGTGACCCTGAAAACCAGAAGCTGGTCAGGAGCCTTAGCCAACCCTCAGCACCCATCCCTGGAATACAAGTTTCAGAAACACTGATATCAAACAAGAATGATTTGTTGTTGTGTTGGATCAATAGAAGGACAGGAGGCTGGGAAAGAGGCCCAGTCAGGAAAGTACTTTCTTCCTAAGCCTGAGTTTTATCCTCAGCATCATGTAACAAATACAAGCAGAGCAGCATGTGCCTATAACCCGAGGGCTGGGAAAGTAGAAACAGGAGGATTCCTAGGGTTTAGTGGCAAGCCAGTCTAGCCAAGTCCGTGAGCTGTGGGTTCAGTAAAAGACTAAAGAAAATGAGGCAAACAAGTAGTTGAAGAAGACACTTGATGTCAACCTCTGGCCTCCAATTTCACATGTTCACACAAGTATGCATGCACACACACACACACACACACACACACACACACACACACACAGACACACACCACTCCATACCATATTTATTCAAATACAATTAAAAATATTGATGTTGTCAGGATCACACAAATGTGTAAACATTCTCCTGTGTTGCCAATGGGTAACTTCAGCCCTAGTTGAATGTGTCTTCCTCCAGATATAACTGAGATGGAGAGGTCCTTGCTTTCTAAACACTCCCAATCAAGAGCATAGCCACTTTTTTAAACCTTCTCAAGATCACTGAACACAAACTCAGGTCATAAGAGAAAAGTATGTCTCTCCCTTCTGAGATGACTCACGGTTTCCCAACTGTGTGCCTTTTCCCCTCCTAAAGTAAGAAATGATCCCTACTGCTACTATGGGCGCATCTTTGCTGGGCTTTGGCTAGAATGCACAGTCAGCCTTTCTGTGTGTGTATCATAAGATTACGTGAGTGGTTTTTGAGTCAAATCTGGATGCTTCCTTTGAATGGTATCAGAACATGTAAAATTTGTAAGGCTTTGAAACACATTTACAATACTTATTTTGATATGTCATAGCTATAAATCATCACTGAATATCAAAACTACTCAGTAGATTGCACTCTTGGTGTATTCAAATATCTACATGCTATTTTCTCCCTTAGAAAAACCATGGGTTTATATCATTGTAAGTCTATAGTTTATTTCTGTCCTTCAACAAACACATCCTTTTTTTTTTTTTTTTTTTTTTTTTTTTTTTTTTTTTTTTTTTTCGAGCTGGGGACCGAACCCAGGCCTTATTCCTAGGTAAGCGCTCTACCGCTGAGCTAAATCCCCAACCCCAACACATCCTTTTTTTAACTGTCACTGTTAATGAAGCATAAAAATGAAATGCATGTTTAAAGTCTAATGTGATATAGAAGGCAATGTCATTAAAACCTCAAATGAATGTCCCATGAAATCTCAACATTACAGTTACCTAAGCAAGACCAGCATAATGATAATACTGGGTGACATGTCCATGTCAAAGTGGGTGAAGGGATTTCACAAAGTCCTTCACCTGTATGAAAGGTACATGCAATTGGTGACTGCTGAGAGAATTGGTTTCTCCAGGGATGAGCTTCCTGACAGGTTAACCAACCTAGCATGGTCAACCATAAACACATGTACATACAACCAACACTAAATGGACTCATGTGTGTGTGAGTGCTTGTGTGTGTGTGTGAAACTGTGTGTATGCATGCATATGTGTGTGCATGTGTTTGTGTGTGTTCATGTGTGTGCATGTGTTTGTGTGTGTTCATGTGTGTGCATGCATGCATGTGTGTGAGTGCGTGTATGTGTGTAAGAAGAATAGGTTATGAATTTGAAAGAGATTGGGGAAATGGACTTGGAAGAAGTTGGAGGCGGAAGAAAGTGGAGGTGGAAATGGTGTAAATATAGTACTTGTGTATGAAATTCTCAAAACACACACACAAAAAATAAATGAAATAAATGTCTATCAGCTTGAAAGGGCAAGCAGAAAGAAATTCAAAGAGAGAAGCCAGAACTAAATGCCATCTAAATGCAAAGGCACCCAAAATAAAATAAGCTTCAAGTTCTTTTCTTCTAACTGAAACGGAGTAAAAAAAGAACCAGTAATCCTGTCTGATATAATTGTACAAAATGTGTAAACATATTTTATGAAGTCCCGAAGATATTAGATGGTTAGAAAAAAAGACAACAATCAGTGAGGCATGGGATATATATTAGAGTGTGAAATTACCCCAGCTTGGTAATGTAAGAGAGTTTCCTAGGGAGAGGAAGTCCAGCTAGAGACACAAAGAGAGGGACGGATTAATCATTGCTCTCAGAAACTAACTACAGACATGTTATCTGCACAAGACTGGACTATCAAGATTTTCATCATAGATGAGGGAGAGATATATGAGAACCCTCTCCCCCTTTCCCAGAGGGACCATGGGTAATTAAAGCTTGTTTGCAAAGGAGTGTCATTTCTTCATGACACGGCTCCAAATAAGCTGCCTTTGTCCCACTGAATAACTAACTCCCCCTCCGCACCAGGACAAATAACTAAATAAAAGTTCAGTGGATAACCCAGAGAAAGTAGCCGTGACAGTAGGAGGCGGACTTGCCGGGAAGAAGGGCAATGAGAATAGGGGAATGAGAGAGGTGAACAAGGGAGGTGAAGTGACTAAAATGAGTTATGAATTCAAATGTACAAGTGAACAAACAACGTAAAATGAGAAGAAAATACATTAAAAGGGCTCAGCAAAGCAGGCCAACTACAGTTAACTGGGCAGACCCTAGAGAAAGGGGCGAGCATCAGAGCAGAATCCTAGCTCGCCCTGCTCCTCAGCCCACAGTGCTCTGGAGTACTATGTAGGAACACTGCTTCCCGCTGGAGAAAGAACCTCTCTCTCAAAGGAAGAGGAGAGTACCTGTCACTCTGCGTTTCTGACAGGCCATTGGTGTTCCTCTCCCTACCCCAGAGTAGGGAGACGCCTATAGGCAGAGTAAATCATTAAAGAGGTTTTCTGTCATTCAGGACTCCTGAAAGGTACATGGCTGAGGACAGGAAACGATGCCTTGGCAATTTTATCTTCTCACACAGTCTTTGGCCCACGAGTTCCTCTATTTTCTCCTTATTGATTTCTTCTCCGATCTCTATTATTCCCATTCCTTTGTTCACTGTGCAGTTGACTTCCTCTTTTTCTCTACTCCTTTCCAGTGAAAACAGAAATCTGCTGGAGGACCTTAGCACATAAATTTCCCAGTACTGCTTAAAGCCACATCATATACATTTTTATATATTTTATATGCTGTGTTTTTGTTTTTCTTAATTTTGAAAGACTTTTTGTCTGAGAGATTTTTATTTTTTTATTGGATTTTTTTTATTTACACTTCAAATATTATCCCCTTTCCCAGTTTCTCGTCCATAAACCCCTTATCCCATCCCCCATCCCTTCTTCTATGAGGTGTTCCCTGACCCATTCACCCATCCCTTCCCG
Organism: Rattus rattus; assembly: GCF_011064425.1. Taxonomy (NCBI): domain Eukaryota; kingdom Metazoa; phylum Chordata; class Mammalia; order Rodentia; family Muridae; genus Rattus; species Rattus rattus. The sequence continues at coordinate 196,211,597 of NC_046155.1, read as the reverse complement.
CCTCACTGCCCTGACATTCCCCTACACTGAGGGTTCCAGCCTTGGCAGGAACAAGGGCTTCTCCTCCCATTAGTACCCAACAAGGCCATCCTCCGCTACATATGCAGCTGGAGCCATGGGTCTGTCCATGTGTACTCTTTGGTTGGTGGTTTAGTCCCTGGGAGCTCTGGTTGGTTGGTATTGTTGTTCTTGGTGAGTTGCAAACCCCTTCAGCTCCTTCAATCCTTCCTCTAACTCCTCCAATGGGGACCCAGTTCTCAGTTCAATGGTTGGCTGCTAGCATTTGTTTCTGTATTTGTAATGCTCTGGCTGAGCCTCCCAGGAGACAGCTATAACAGGCTCCTGTCAGCATGCACTTCTTGGCATCAGCAATATTGTCTGGGTTTCGTGGCTGTATGCATATGGGCTGGATTCACAGATGGGGCAGGTTCTGAATGGCCAATCCTTCAGTCTCTGCTCCAAACTTTGTGTTTGTATCCCCTCCTATGAATATTTTTGTTCGCCCTTCTAAGAAAGACTGAAGCATTTGCACTTTAGTCATCCTTTTTCTTGAGCTTTGTGTGGTCTGTGGGTTGTACCTTGGGTACAAGCTTTTGAATATCCGAGCTTTTGGGCTAATATCCACTTACCAGTGAATGCATACCATATGTGGTTTTTTTTGGGGGGGGTTGGGTTACCTCACTTAGGATGATATTTTCTAGTTCCATCCATTTGCTTATGAATTTCATGAAGTCGTTGTTTTTAATAGGTTTATAAAATTTTTATATAACTTACCAATAAAGAATCATAAGGAATTTAATACTAAAATAATGATTTGAGGAGCTAGAGGAATGGCTAGCTGTTAATAGCACATAATGCTCATTCAGAGGTCATAAGTTCAATTCCTAGCACCCATGTCAGGCACCTCACAACCACTGTAACTCCATCGTTCTGTGGACACCCACACTCATATGCAGGCATACACACTTGCACATGTGCAAACATGCATGCATGTATACACACAATTTAAAAATAAATCTTTTGAAATAATTACCCAGCATACATATAATTTATTAAACATAAAATACATTTACATGTAAATATGACGAGTGTTCTTATTTTCACATAAGAACTTAAGCTTTGGCTGAATATTTGATGCTGCAGGATGAAAGCACTTTCAGTGGTTTTCAGAGTTGGGATCAATGTGTTGATTTTGTAATTGTCAACATTGCTTTACATAAACCCACAGTATAAAACGGCAGATGATGATTAAGGGGCAGTGCAGAAATTGTTCAAAATCCTGTTTCCATCTCCAGTCAAAATTAATTAAACAATGGGTTTTTTAAATTAAACTCAAATTGGCAATTCAAACAGCAACTTTTAAAATCAGACATTCTAACAATGCAACTCAGTGATTATTAACCAATCTGATCCTTACATGGCAAGAAGTAGTAGTCAAAATAAAAACTGTAAACCTTTGCTCTCCATAGTTAAATCAGGATGTTTCTTTAAGAGCAGGAAACTCTAAATGAAATGTAAAATAACTGCAGTCCACAGCATACAAGTCTCAAATGTCAGTCTCAAATATTGTTGGCATTGTGTACCAGGGTATCATGTGCAGTAAAAAGCGTTGTGTTGTAAGCTCGAAATGAAGGCTGTGAAGTTACACTGTGCAACCACAGGAGGTGTGGCCCAGACACCTCAAGTTCATGTCCTGTTTGACTGTGAATCATGCTCATTGCATGTTTGGGAAGTTTTTATTGTTGCCGATTTTTTTATCACCTCACCTTCTGTCACATGACCCCATAGGGAGTCATGACTCACAGTTTAAAATGTATCCCAGAAAATGATCGCTCTTGCTCAAGCATTCATGTACACTTATAAAGTTCATGGTTTGGTCTAGTGCGGAGTAGTGTTCCATGCGTTAGTTCAAGTTGGATGAGGCTTCCCAGGGCTTCCATGTTGATCTTGATGTTCTGTGCCACTGCCAGTCAGTGCTGAGGACTGTGATTGTACATTTGTCTATTTCTCACGGCTGTTAGCCTACATTTCAGCTCTCCCTTGTTGTATTATTAAGCACTATTTTAAAAGCATAAATATTTAGAAATAATAGTTCTAATAACTGACTAATTTATATCACAAAAAGGCTTTCTTTACTATGGATAGCAATATTATTTTGAGTTCCACTTCAAGTGATGTTAAAATAGCCAACTCATGTTTCTTTTAATAAATTAATATGAAATATCTCTGTCTTTTATTTATTGGTTCATTTATAGTCATTTTTATTCTCTGACAACTCCATACATGTATATGTTTCATCTTTATTTTTCTTTTCTTTTCCATATTTTTTTTCTTTGTCATGACAAACTGCCTGGCACTGTCCTACCACGTTGCTGCTACTGCCATCGTGCCCATTCATCACCCTTTTGTATTTCACTTTAGACATTGTTTTGTTAAATTAGTAGGCTTGGTGGCCTTTTCTATGGTACTATATGCATTTAACCATGCCCAGTGTTCTTACCCTCAATCATTAAGGTCTTCTCGAGAAGCTTGGCATAAGGATGTATATCTGGTCTCCACCCGCCATTCTAAAGCTTTCCTAGTTTTTTGAACATATGGACTATAATTCCACACAGCCATCTCAGGTCTGAGCCGAGCTGTCTCACCATCTTTGCCTCCTCATTCTATCATGTATGCTGCTTTACATTGTTCGGGTTGATTGATTTCTCTCCACACCATGAATCCTGTTTCACTGTTTCGTGGACACTTCAGGTAACATTGCATTGTAGTATACTAAAACTATCCATTTTACCTTGCTACGCATGTAGTATTTTTATTAATATTCTCCACTATTTCCTAGGACAGACATAATTTACTTGGAAACAATTTAATCAGCTTAGGGCTTGCTTTTAAGATTTGTTAGGTAGGACTAGAGATGCCTTTCTTCTAAATGTCACTTTCCCTCTGATCCGTCCTTCCTTCGATGTCCTGTGTTTTGCATCAGGACATACTCTCAGCTTTCATTCAAAGAACCATTGACTTCATCCTCAGGCACTTCCTCTGGCCTCTCAGGAAAGTGTTTACAAAAGCACACTGAGAAACACGAGGAAGCTCTCCAGAGTTCTCTATATTGAAGACCTACTTGAATGCTGCTCTCTTGCCTACATCATTCAATTTGGTCTCCTAAATTTTTCTCTTGAACTCAAAGAGACATCCAGGTTCTGACTGGGATTTTGTTCCTACACTACAGCCTCAGAATTCCAGACAGGAAGTTGGAGCACCACCCAGGCCAATCTTAGATATTTCTGGTCTCCCTCCCGGTTTCACTTTTTGTTGCTTGACTTCCAAAATCTTGAAGATCATTTTCTTAAACCTTTACTTCTTTCAAGAAAAAAGCAACAACTACTCTGAATACCCACCCACCCCTGGATGCAGAAATCCCTGTATTTAGGTTTAAATCCACACACTGTTTGTCCCCAGTAAGAAAATAATTAAAATGTGACATGCAATGTTCTGCTTCTGCCTAAGTATTTATTTATTGGTGAAGGAAAGGAACCTGTGTGGTGAATAAGAATGGTAGGAGATTTATAGCTCTTCAATATTTTCCCACATTTAACTGAAAGAGAAAAGAAATAGTTCTCTTAGTAAGGACATCTAGTCTCTGGCTTGTGCTGAGTACTGTGGTCTATGACTTCCCCATGAGCTTCAGCAAAGGGAGAAGGTCCCCATGCCCACCCCAGGGCAGCACATAGATAGTGCTTACTCGTTGTGAACTGTTTTTTTCTCTGACTTGAGAACAGCAGAGAGAATCACTCGGGAAATCAGAGGCTAAGAAGTATATTCAGTTGTGCTCCCCGTTTACTGCCTCTTTATAGACTTCAAATTGCACTTGAACTGAAGTTCGTAGAGGTTTTAATAAATGTAAACCCCAGGAGCTCATAAATCATACCCTAACCTCTATAACTGTAATTGTTCTTTATTTTTCTCTGCCCTAAGGAATGCTGGCACGAAACATATCTGGAAATATATTTTTTCTCTATTTCATTTATGTGTTGATTTAATAAATATTTATTGAGTACCTACTATGTCCTGTCACTGTCTGTGAAGCTAAGGAAATAAAGACAGCCTCTTCACTAATTAAATCTACACTCTGATGAGGAAATTGGTAAACAGACAAATGAGTCTGTTTAATATAAACCGTGATGGGTACTGTTAAGGAAATTAGCAATATTGCTACACAACAAAAAGACAATGAATTTTGTTCTTATAGGTGAGTCCTACTTCACTAACATATAGAGATCCACTGAATGAGGAGGTAGCACAAAGGAGAACACAAACAAGGACACTTTTGTTAATGTGGACTAAGAAAGGGGAGAATTCGGCATGTTCGAAAATGAAGTAAAATGGCGTCGCTCATGTTCAGCTACAAAGAGGATAAACCTGGATGGATTTGGTAGATAAATAAAATCTATACAGCAGTCTGACCTGCAATGACCAAGAGGCATCTAAATCATGGAAACTGTAAAATAGACCTTACGTTCTACAAGGATCACTCTGGGACCCACAGAGATGCCTCAGCCAGTAAAATACTTATCTTACAAGAATGAGCTCAGATCCCCACATGCCTGTCAAAAGAGACCTGGGTATAGCCAGGGTATTTGTAATTCCACTAGTAACAGATCAGGCAGGCAGGTGCCTAAATGCTCACAGAGTAGCTCGCCTCACCTACATGGCAAAGTTCCAGGCCATAAAGACCCTGCATCAAAGAAAGCATAAAAAGCACTCAAGGAATGACATCCAAAGTTGTCCTGTGATAGAGATATTTATATATATATATATATGTATATATGTATATATGTTTTCCTATGAACAACATACATACATATATGCATCATACATATATGATCCCCATATAGGCTGCATCTACCCACCTGTCCATTCTTCTACCCCTCCCCCACACACACAAGGACCTCTCTAGTTTTCATGGGTATGCCACATTAAAATAAACAAGAGTTTGCAGAGTCAGGTCTAAGTCAATCAACACAACACAATTATTCCACAACAAATACATTGATTAAAACATTGTATTGTACCTTGAATGTATACACAATCATTATTTTTATCTAGAAAGAAAACTTTAACTATTGTGTTAGTGACTTTGACATTGTACAATACATCATAATTTCAAAACTGCTATTATGTTTTCTGTAGATAAACATTTTCTTGAATAGAGGGTAAAAAGAAGTGTGTTTTGTACTACATGATGGAAAAGCTAAAGACGTGGGCATAGAGGGGGGTGGAATAAACATGTTACTTCCATGCAGAGTTAAATCAAGGACAAACAACTGAACCCATTTTTATCTAAGTTTCTATATTTAAACAACCAACCAGGGACCTTGTATATAGAAATTGGAGATTTTCTTGGTAGTTTTCATAAAATGTAAAAGTGCTCCAAAAACAAAAATGTGTCTAACAAAATAATAAACAATTCAAAATGGAACAAGAATACAGGTATAGCAATCAATCTGAGACCAAGGATGGAAACAAAACACTTAGTATACAGTGGCAGCCAAAAGGTAAATGAGCGGTGCACAAGGTTAGGAGTTTGGACAGAGGGTTTGTTTATGAATGGAGGGGTGGATTATTCACAACACTTTAAAAGGGTTAAGTGTTTTTCACACATAAGGACTACAGACTTCAGTAAATAACAATTGTCCTAGCTTGCCTCTCTGTTACTGTGATAAGACACTGGACAAAGAAACTTAGGGGGAAAAGGATTTATTTCACTTATAGCTTACCATCCATCGTCTATCAGCAGAGGAGCTCAAGACAGGAACCTAGAAACGGGAACTAAAGCAGAGAACGTAGAGAAAGTTTCCTGGCTTGCTCTTCATGGATAGCTCAGGGTGCTTTCTTGTACAGCACAGACTAACTTCCCAGGCATTGTTCTACCCTCTGTGGGATGGGCCTTCCACAACAATCACTAATTAAGAAAATGTCCCTCCAACCGCAAGGCCCTGGGTTCGGTCCCCAGCTCCGAAAAAAAGAAAAAAAAAAAAAAAGAAAATGTCCCTCAGACATAAGATTCCGTCTTCTCAGCTGAGGATCCCTCTTCACCAATATGTCAAGTTGACAACAAAACCAAGGACAGTAATAGTCATTCATTCCGATATTCTCTCTTTTTTTTCTTTTTGTTTTCTTTTCTTTTTTTCGGAGCTGGGGACCGAACCCAGGGCCTTGTGTTTGCTAAGCAAGTGCTCTACCGCTGAGCTAAATCCCCAACCCCCGATATTCTCTCTTAAAGGACACACCTTATGGTGTTCCTTGTAACTTTGGTGGCCAGAGATGCGTCGATCAAATCCCCATAAGACACTTTCGATATTCTGTCTGAACATAGCAAACTAGAATTTGAATTGCAGATCCTGGCCAGGCTGACTCTGGCTCGTCACTGTATAGGCACCGGTGATTGTCCAGTTCTCTCTTCCCATAAGTCATTTCGCTGTCCTTGAAAAGAGAATGAAGAGGAACACCGAAACTGGGAAGCCCTCCAGGCTCTTTTCAGAGAGAATATTCCACAGAGCTTGAAGGCATGGGATCTGGTCCAATGCTGTAAGCTTTCTCCAAGTCCGCATTCCAAAAACTGGACAGGGAGATGGAGATGGAAATCGAGAGGGGAAGAGTTACCTCAGGTGGGCTTCTCTTCAGAGTGTAGCGATGGCTTTGCCTGAACTAATTGCCTCTCTTTTCTGCTAACAAGGCAATTTAGTCACTAGAATCCGGCTGGGCTGGGTTGCTAAGATGAAGGGGAAAGGCTCTGCTTTTATGCAGCCATAGCCTCTTGTTCTTGCGTGCAGTGAATGTCATTGTAGAAGGACCAGCCCTTCCAGCCCTTCAAAGTCTTTGCTATTACATGGAGTGCAGAACTCTGAAAACCCTCTCAGATATTAGCAGAAAGAGCAGTGGAGGGTGAATGAATGGAATGGAACAGGGGAAAAAAGAGAACACAACCTTATTTTATTGTAGGAATCTTTTCTACCTGGTTTGCTGGAAGAGCTACTGGATGTTCATTTCTCTTTTTTTCTTTTCTTTCTTTTTTTTTTGCATTTTTATTAGATATATTTCTTTACTTACATTTCAAATATTATTCCCTTTCCCGGTTTCCTGTCCATAAGCCCAGATCCCCTCCCCTCCCCCATACCGTTCTTCCGCCCCCATCCAACCCCCCTTACCGCCTCCCACCCCCAACATTCCCCTGCACTGGGGGTCCAACCTTGGCAGGACCAAGGGCTTTCCCTTTCACTGGTGCCCCAACAAGGTTATTCTCTGCTACATATGCAATTGGAGCCCTGGGTCAATCCATGTATATTTTTCAGTAGTGGCTTAGTCCCTGGAAGCTCTTGTTGGTTGTCATTACTCTTTCTATGGGTTGAAAGCTTTTCACTCTTTCAATCCTTCCTCTAATTCCCCCAAAGGGGGTCCTATTCTCAGTTCAGTGGTTTGCTACTAGCACTGACCTCTGCATTGGACATGCTCTGGCTGTGTCTCTCAAGAGAGATCTATATCCGCCCCCTTTCAGCATGTACTTTTTAGCTTCATCCATCTTATCTAGTTTGGTGGTTGTATATATGTGGACCATATGTGGGGCAGGTTGTGAATGGCTGTTCCTTCAGTCGATGCTCTAAACTTTGCTTCCATATCCCCTCCTATCATTTCTTTAATGTTGTCTCGTTTGTCTCTATGATGAGACAGCAGGTAAATGATGAGCAAAAGCCACGGAAATGGTAATTGACAATTGAAGAGTTAAGTGGTGGTGGTGGTGGTAGTGTGTCTGTGTCTGTGTCTGTGTCTGTGTCTTTCTTTCTGTTTCGCTCAAGTGCCCTTGGAACAAGAGATAGTTGAGGCCAGTTTTTACTGTATATAAAGCATTTCATAGGCTGTCTGGATACTTTTAAATTTCATCACACATTTAGAAGTTTGGATAACTCACAGAGGAATCCAGGGCTTCTAGCTCTTAGAAATTAAATATTTAGAAGGAGCAGCCATGGGCAAAAGGAAAGCGATAGAGAGCTTAAACAAATGGAAAAAAATGATGAAGATGTGGGTTTCACTATAAATATAAACTATGTCATCACTCTCTGCATGTTTATCAGTGCATACATGTAAGTGCATTTATAAATGGCCACATGCCAAAAAAAATATAAGCTTAAATAATTTCAAGCAAAATGATACATATGTCTCAATTGCATAGATATAATGAGCAAGGGCTTAAAAATCATCATAATGATTTTTAAAATAGCTTTGGGATTTCTCCATTTTACTCACTGAAACATTTTCATTAGTTAAAGGCAGCCATCAGACTAGGAAACAAAGAAGAAAGACCCGTGCATTTATTTTATAGATGGACTACTGATACAATTGAGACTGTTAAAATCATGTTACAGAAATGCGAACAGGGAGGATTTTAAAATTGGATTTAAATATATCTACAAGCGAAATGTTCCTTTAATGAAAATGAGAGATCCTTGCAGGTCAAGCTGACTCAACCTTCCAAATACCCAAATGATACTGCAACTAGCAACCAAATCATTTATCGTTGGACAGCAAGGTACAGATTTGAAATCCTCAATATCTTTCATTGCTACTGCACAGGCGTCTTTGTCTTTGTCTTAAGGACACACATGAGGAGAAAAATCATCGAATTTTTGGTACTTAGGAGATGAGACCAATACAATTACTGAAGAACTGAGTATTTATAATAGCCTCTTCAACAAAGACTGAGAATGGGCTGGTTAATAAAATGTGACAATCTAGGATATTTTTAGTCTGGCGTTTTTATTCTTGTAGAATTTCACACATAATGTGTTTGGATTGTATCTTCCCACTGTTTATCCTCTCTTATCCCCTTCTACCTTCCCCCAAAAGCTCTTCTTCCCTCCTATTTTTATGTATTCTCCCCACCCCCATCTCTGTGCATATGTGTGTTTGTGTGTGCTCCACTGCATTTATTTAGGATCATCTGTCTACATGAGCATAGAGTGGGAGGGTATTGCCTTCAGCGAGGGCAACTTAAAAGTGGTCACACTACTGAGCAATACGACTTCCCTCCCTCATCCACCACTAACTGATCCTCATGGAGGAATGGCCTGACCTATTCAAAACATAATAGTGAGGGGCCCAGTCTTATGCAAGTCCACCACTGCTGGGCTTCATGAATAAAACACCTCCCATTTAGAAAACAGTGCTTCACAGCACTCCTGCCTAGCCTCTGGCTCTGATATTCATCCTGTCCCCCTTTCTGAAATATTCTGTAAGCCCTGAAGCAAGTATTACAGATGTCACTTTTAGAGCGACTTGCTCTCAGCACACTAACCAGTTATGGGATTTCGCATTATCCATCGCCCACTGCAAACTGAAGCTTCCCTGACCAAAGCTGGGAGGAGAACTAAACTATGGGGCAAACATAAATATTTAGAAGGCAGTTTAACATCAATTCAATTTATCAAAACAATAATAGATTCCCTCTAGGGCATGGGCTTTAACCAGGTCTAAAGTACCCCATGTAAATTTTCCTTGTGGAGTAGGCTTAAAATGTAGACAAAAAGCAGTTGGTAACCCCATAATAAGGACACCACTACTGCACAAATGGACACAACATGTCTGCCACGTTGATATTGTCATTGACAGGGTGCATAGCTGCTGATGACCGTCCTCCCCAAGCAGCCTGCCCAGATCCTTCTAACATTATGAAATCTATCCAGCCTTGAGGTTGCTTCCAGCTCAATTACAAGTGTGTAGTGTCTTCCACAACCGTATTTTATCCTCTGGATCTGGTGGGTACAGTAGCCTGTACAATCTCAGATTTTAATCAAAGAGGGTTTGGTTGGCAAATGTAAAATATTCTAAAACAAGTAAAGTCATAGAAATAAATGCTTGTAATTGCTCTTGAGCTAGAAACTTACATAATGTAAGTGATTCACAAATTAGTTCTCGGAAAGGGATGGTAAGTAGATCAAGAAGCTTTGTTCTGGGTGATGAACAGATGGATGTGCTCTTGCACTAAGAGCTATTAGGAAATTATAAGGTAAAAGAACAAATCTTCAGCTCTGGCTTTGGGCAGAGCACTGGCCTTCATGATGGATAGAGACAGGAAAGAGGCAGACCCCAAAATGAGTCACACGGGGACAAAGCATCCCCAGCTGGGAAGACACATTGGATCACCATGATCTGGGCACAGGACCAGATACATTACATAGGCCAGGGCCCCTTCCTGACAAGACTTCCAAAACTAGACTGCTATTCTCTAAGGCTGACACAGACAGCCAAGAGGGTCTGCCAACGGCTTCTCTGTCTCTGGCCCCTTCCTCATTACTTCTCACTTTTTATCATAATTTAGGAGCCATTGGGAATTGCTTTTTTCCCTCTGTTTAGACCAAGATATACACAGCTCATTACCTCAGCTGCCCTCAGCAAACCCCTTTCAGGACCCTTCAGAAGCTGAAAGCCTTGTTGTTGTTGCTGCTGCTGTTGTTGATGATGATGACAATAATAGTGATGGTGGTGGTGGTAGTGGTGGGGTGGTGGTGGTGGTGGTGGTGGTGGTGGTGGTGGTGGTGGTGGTGGTGGTGGTGGTGTTCTTTTCTGCTTTCACAAAGTCCTCCATCTTTCTTACTCCTAGTTGTCTGTACCACAATCTTCTTGGTTGTGAGACAAGAGCCAGATAAAAAATAAGTATTGGCTCTTATTAAAGGGCTGTCTCGGATATCACTTCTTCAAAGGGCTATTGACAAACTGGTCAACATTTCAGCAGCCCAGGGTCCAGCCTCAAGTCTTGGATGGCAAGGTAGAATTTTTGACAAAATTGCTCATTATCAATTAAATGTCAATCAATTGCAAGTGCCCCCTTCCTGGCTAGGGATATAGTCTGTGGAATACCACTCCCAATCCTCTAGTACTTATCCATTTACACATGTAAGTGAAAGTGCTCTAAAAATGAAGGAAGGTGAGTATTTCTGCAGCGTGGGCCACTACACCAGAATACTGCAGGATCTCAGGATCAAGCTGCTTACACAGCACAGCTATGGTCCTCACAGTAAGCCTGTGTGTGTGGTGGGAGTGATGCCAGGGACCTGGTGAGTGTCTTCTTCCTGGGTCTTCACATAGAAGACAAAAGAGGGAGAAAGCGATCTCAGTGTCCTTTCTTACAGGTATAATAATCTAATCATTAATGCTCTAAGCTCAGAGTCTAATTACCTCCCAAAGGCCCCATCTCCTAGTAATATCCCAACTGAGTAAAAGGTTTCAAATATGAATGGGACTCACAGGAGCCCTACCACTAACCAATGATTTGTTGACAATGAACATTTCTGGGATGAGGGGTTTGGGGTGGGAGAATGCATAATATCTGCTTGTAAAACAAACTCAAAGTGACACACATGACCCTAAACTGTATGGAACACTAAACATATTGAAACCAGGAAATAAGACAAAGAGTTTTGTAAGGGAAGCAAGGTTAATAAGGGTGGGAGAAGTAATAGGATGAAGAATGACCAGGGTATACAGTTTACATGGGTGAAATTGTGAAGGAATAAAGTTTACTAACTAAAAAAAAAAACCTATATGAATGGAGACACTGATTCAATAGCATATGAGTGAACTAGCTCTCCCTGCCCTTGATGATACAGACTTTGAACACAAAGTCAATTAAGCACACAGCCCCAGAAATGCTGCTTTCAGCCAGCGACCAAGAGGCAGCAATATGGAAGTGATGTATAACAGAACCTACAAGACGCGACTACGAAACTTCAAAAATATGACATAGAAGATTCTAAGGAGAGTTTCATCTAAATCATTTATATGTTCATATCTGTAAGAGAGAGAAGTCTGCCAAGTTCTAGCAGCAATGTCAGTTAGGAGTCCCAGATGATTAACTCATGTTGGCAGAACTGAGAATAATAATTTTGTGGCTTCACCCATCCAATGAATGTTTATTGAAAAACAAATTTCATAGTAGATAAAATTCCCTACCTTCATGAAGTGAAGGTTAAGAGGTAGAACACAAGGACCATGAAAGTAAGTTTTAATTTGTTAGAGGCTGACACACATTAAATAAAGTGCAGAATAAGTGCTAATGGTGAGCCCCTCGTTGCTGACACAAAAGCACTCAGCTATAGGTGCTCATTGCACGTGTGTCTGTAGTCACATGTGGACATTGTCTAAGACCAGCTGGATGAAGCTGACCTCAGCTAAGGTGATGGGGCAATTGTGCTTGACTGACATTTGTCTCAATCTCATGTATGCTGGTCTCACCTTCAGGGCCTTAGAGAAGATTAGGAAGACATAGCCAAGGCCTCTTGACCCCTTAGCCTACACCCAGAACCTTGTTGCTTTCCCTGTAGTCAAGTGTCCAGTGAACATGAATATAGGTTACCTTCAGCACCACTAGGACAGAATATGTTATATAATCAACTGAAGGACAGATGTAGTTGGGCTTATACTTGCATACCATAGTTGTTTGGCTCTAGGACGTGCACAGGATGTCACAGCATCAGAAGCATGTGAGGAAGGCTCTGCTCTCACCTCCTAGAATGCATGAACCAGAGAAAGCAGAAGAGTCACTGAGCACTGAGTGCTAGGTGGAACCTTGAAATGCATGTCCCTAGTGATTGGTTTTCTCCAACTAAGCCTACCCGCTAAAGTCCCCTACAAACTTCTAAAAGAGTGACACCAGCTGGGAACCAACACGTGGTCCTGTGAGGGAACAGCTTCACCAATAATGACAATATTATTGATGCTAGAAGCAAAAGACCAGGCAGATGATACTACCCACTGAGGGAAGACCTGAAGCATCACAAAAGATGACCTAGGGTCAAGATGCATCTACCTTGGTGTGGATGCAACTTTAAAGAGTGATTCTGAATTAACCAATTTTATCT